>NW_022884104.1:0-23840 GCF_011952255.1 Bombus vosnesenskii | reverse complement strand
CTCGATCATTATTTTGAAATCTTTCAACAATTCTCTTACAAATTTAATTTCGCTCACAGCTTGCGATAAAGCTACATACCCGGCGGTTGTTGATGATTTTGTCACGCCACTTTGCTTTCCTGATTTCCAGTAAATTGCGTTTCCGAAAAATCTTATGATAAATCCCGTAGTGAATTTTCTATCTACTTTATCTCCAGCCCAATCAGCGTCAACAAAACAATCAATAACTTCAGCATTCAAATTTCTTTTTTAAGTTTTTATAACTCGTTGTAACTGTTTTGAAATCGACTTAAATAGTTTACACTATCTCTAACGTTTAATCTTGTTCCAGTACTAATATATAATAAAGCTCCTATGAGATTTCTATATCTTATATAGTCTGAGGCTGATTGTGCGGGTTCTAAACTTAAGTTTTGTTCCATTGATGTAAATTATACTATTGATGTAAAATTTACTATTTTCTATATTATATTGTTTCGCTAATGACTCTATATAACTACTTCGATCTAATTTCATCTTACACTTCTTATTATCGTATTCAATGTTTATTCCTAAGTAAGTCTTTACTTCACCTAAGTCCTTCATCGCAAATTGGTTTGACAATTTGTTTTTAATCTCATCGATTTTTCTTTTGTTTTTTCCCCATGTTAATAAGTCGTCTACGAATAGAATTAAATATATAACATCATCGCTCTCATACTTCATATACAGACAATAATCACTCTTACTTCTTTGAAATCCTAATTTTTCCATATACTCGTGGAAACATTCATACCAAGCTCTTGAACTTTCATGCAATCCATATAACGTTTTTGTTAATTTACATACTTTCCCGCTTTTATTGTCGTGACCTATAGGCTGTTTTACAAATACTTCCGATTTTATAGTTTCGTTTAGGAATACTGTTTCTACATCCATTTGCATAATCGTCAAACCAAGTTGACAACAATAAGATAGTAATAACTTCAACGTTTGCATTTTTGCCACTGGAGAGTATAAATCTTCCAGTACTTCATTTTGTTGGAAGCCTCGAACGACTAATCGTGCTTTCTTACGATTATCAGATTTATTCGTATATACCCATTTCAAGTCTAATACTTTTTTGTCTTTTGGTTTTTCTACTAGTTGCCAGGTCTTATTTTTGATTAAACTATTCATTTCTCGATCCATTGCTTCTTTCCATGAACCGCTGTCATCTCCACTTAAAGCTTCTTCATAGGTTTGAGGACTGTTTGCGCTAACTACATTCACATAAATGAAATATGAGCTCGTTTGGCCATATCTTTGAGGTTTCTTTCTTCCCTGTCCTGACCTTCTCAAATTATTTTCTATGTCCTCAAGTTTTCTTTCTGATTTGTTACTTAACTTTCTCTCCGCTTTTATTGCAACCTGCTCGACCTTTTCGTCATTTATTTCATTTTCATGACTTTCGTTTGAATCCGAATGTTCGTCAAAATCCTTTTCTGTTTCATTGTCTGATTCATCTTCTCCTTGAAATCCGTCTAAATTATCATCTTCATCTATAAATTCTACGTGCCTTGCAATTATAATTTTATTATTATCTAGGATCCTATATCCAATGTTTTCATAACCTACAAGTATCCCAGTGTCTGCTATTTTGTCCCATTTCGAATTTATTTTAATTTCAGGTATTCTTACGAAAACTCTACTTCCGTACAATCTTAAATTATTTATGTTCGGTTTCCTTTTAAAAAATATTTCAAATGGTGTTTTATTCTCATATGTGTTCGTAATGGTCCTATTTTTTAAGTACGCCGCGGCTCTAACTATTTCCGGCCAATATTTAATATTCAGCTTTGAATCATGTAATAAGCATCTAGCGGAATTCATAATTGTTCTATTGTAGCGCTCAGCTGCTCCATTTAATTCGTGAACATAAGGTGGGCATGGTTCCAGGACAATTTCCATTGCCCTAGTTAGATTGTACATGTTTTTGTTCATATATTCTTTTCCATTATCGCATCATAATCTCTTTATCTTCTTACCAGTAAGATTTTCCATTTTGTTGGTATAATCAAGGAAACAAATGTAAACTTCATCTTTTGATTTCAAAGTATAAATCAATGCGCACTTACTGTAATCGTCTATAAATGTTAAGAAATATTTAGATCCATCAAACCCGATATTTTTATGAGGTCCATTTAAATCGGTATGTACTAATTCGAAAATCTCGCGTGCTCTACTACGGTTATTTTGGAACGGTAAATTGTGCATTTTATTTTGGACACGTGTGCCACATTTTAATTGTACTTACTCAAAATTTTCTGGCATTCCCTCAACTGATTTTTTTTTACACATTGTATCTAAATAATTAAAGTTTACATGCCCTAAGATCCTGTGGAATTTTTCCTTATTTGTCATTTTTCCCACATTTTTAGCGTGCGATTCTTGCCTTTCAATGTAACTACTTATTTTATATAAACCATGATCTTTGAATGCGATCATGCCTATGAAAGAGATAGCCCATGTGAGCTATCTTCAATTACTCAATGACGCATGTAACGTTTTTCGTCTGTAACGTATAGTATCAAAACATTATGAGCTCAGGATATGCGGTTTGTTGAAAATAATTAAAAATATTATGAGATTTAGTGTGTAACAAAAAAAAAAATGAGTACATCCCCCTTTATTTTCTATTACTTCTATTGTACGATTTGCTATCGATTTATGTAGTTTCTGAATATAATTTTGACTCAATGTATCCCATTCGCGTACAATTGCATTTTTTAATTCTTGTACGTGTTGACACTGCTTTCCATTCGCGTATACGCCGTGAACAAGTTCTGCCCAGCAATTTTTAATAACATTAAGGCCCGGGGAGCGTGCTAGCCACGGCAAAACTGATATATATTTGCATTAAAGTATGATTGGACCAATCCTGATGTGTGTACAGGTGCATTATCTTGTTGAAAGATGTAATCAGGTCCAGAAACGCGTTCTGCATGATTATTTATTTGTTCGTTGAATAAATTTATGTACCGGACACTATTCATTCTCCCATCGATGAACTTGATACATGTCTTGCCGAAATAACTAATGCCGGCCCAAACCATCACGCTGCCTCCTCCTATTTGTCTTCGAATTGCCGACATTGTCTCTTTTCTTATGTCATGAAAATAATCCCATCAGGATCATCCAAGTTGATTATTTTTCGTCTGAAAATAGTACTGGTACTTGCTACATGCAAAATTGCTCGCTTATCACGATCGGATAACGATGACGACCGACCAGTGCTTTTCTTTTTGTCATAATCTGCAACATTTTTAAGAAATCGTGTATTTTACAACTTCTTCTTATTACTTTCGATATTTTTGCTACTAATAATTGTTGCTGTTTTAGTTCAAGAATTTGCTTTTTTCAGACCCGCTTAATTTGTTCCGCATCCCATACATAAAAATTTATATAATATTGTAGCGACACACGAGCTGAGGGACAAATCGAGCCACGTGTGATCTTGCCTCGGAGTATCAACAACGTTAGGACATACTGTAATAATAATAAGTATACTTCGGGCAAAAACAATGTCGCCGCTTCATGCAACCGTCTAACAAAGGCGAATGGAAATTTACCGGTATCCCCTCGACCAGCATAAATAAACCAACGCGATCGTAAGGTGACCAATTTTCATCAGTCTAAAATAAATTCAAAATTTTATAATTATATATTTATATCAATATAAAAAAAATTTAATTAAAATAATATTAAATATTTTTAAAATATTTATAAATTAAATTTATTAACATTATTCTAATTAAATTACTAATCATTAAATTATTTCATTTATATTATATATTTATATATATATAAATAAATAAATTTTTACCAAAACATTAAAATTTAAAATATAGAAACTTATAAAATATATTAAAATTTAAAAAATTTATAAAATTTATCAAATAAAAAAAATTATTAATAATCTTCAAATAAATTTATATAAATCTTATATGTAATTAAATAAAATAATTGTAATATATATGTTGAGTCAATGTCCGAATCTGGGCCCGAGTCGTCCTCGTGGCGGGGCTTGGGACAGGTAAGGATTCTTCACTGAAGCTATCCATTTTCTTACACTGAAGTTACTTTTATTGACACACGCAAAAATGTTACAGAGTTGACACAAACTCACAATGATCACACCCTCGCGACGCTAGTGACAATGGCCTTAGGTTCGATAACGAATCCGCGGTCAACGGGATGGTAGTCGTACGCACTCGCAAAATCTAAGTCGGATTCTTTGTTAATATTCACTGACCGTAAGGCGTTAATCTTTTTGTCGATAAAATCGCAAGAGAGAATGACTTTCCGTCCCGGTGATACCTCAGAGGAAAACTATGATGGGGCGTGTCTAAGGACACGAGATCATCGGATTCGTCGGGGATATCCTACGCTCGGAAAGTAAGGGAAATTGACGTTGCTGCTAATTGGCCAATCTCCATATCGGTAGTTAGAAAAGGATGCTAGCCGCCCTCGAGGGAAGGTTGCTAGTGGGAGACGTCGTTCGTGGAATAATAGGTCTCTCCTGTTTTCCTGTAACTAGGACAAAGATTGTTTATCTGTTTAAGGATTTCAGGTACCTAGATATTAGTGTTTATAACGGTCCTCGGGCTAGCCGATCACGTACTGCGGAGACGCGTCGGCATCTGGTAAACATCCTGCCCGGAGAATAGGATCTACGTGCGGCGAGCTACGGGATAGAAACCGTTGGAATGTTTACTGCCACGTGCCGCCACAAATCTTTCTTTTAAGGAGAGCTATAGGGTTACTTAATGCCTTTGTTAGATGGAGAGTTCGTCCCGTTGACCGCGGCCACGTTCGGCGACTAATTGTCGCCTTGAGCCCAAGCTCATTGTCACAAGACTTAAACAAATACAATTGGTTAGAATGACGACAAATCGTTTAGTTACAACTGTAGATTTTAATTACAATGTTTCTATGGATCTTCCCGAGGTTTCAGAGGGAAGGCACCGGTGTCACCTTATCTCCGACAAGTACAATTTTATAACGTATTACGTTAGATAGAATAACGTAATAACGTATTACGTTATATAGTATAACGTTATACCGATTTACCTTATATAGAATAACGTTATAACGCATGACGTTCCGCAGAATAACGTTATAACGTATTACGTTCTATAGGATAACGTAATAACGTAATAACGTATTATGGTATATAGTATAACGTTATAACGTATTACGTTATATGGTATAACGTTATAACGTATTACGTTATATGGTATAACGTTATACCGTATTACGTTATATAATATAACGTTATATCGTATTACATTATATAGAGAAATGTTATAACGCATGACGTTCCGCAGAATAACGTTATAACGTATTACGTTACATTGAATACCGTAATAACGTATTGCGTTAAGTAGTATAACATTATAACGTATTACGTTATATGGTATAACGTTATGACGTATTACGTTATATGGTATAACGTTATGACGTATTACGTTATATGGTATAACGTTATGACGTATTCCGTTTTATAGAATAACGTAATAACATATAACGTTAGATAGTGTAACCTAATAACGTATTACATTATATAGTATAACGTTATATGGTATGACGTTATAACGTATTACGTCTTATAGTATAACGTAATGACATATTACATTATATAGTGTAACGTTATAACGTATGACGTTATATAGTATAACATTATAACGTATTACGTTATATGGTATAACGTTATGACGTATTCCGTTTTATAGAATAACGTTATAACGTATTACGTTTTATAGTATAAAGTTATAACGTATTACGTTATATAGTATAATGTTATAAGGTGTTACGCTGTATTGTGTAACGTTATAACGTATGACGTTATATAGTATAATGTTATATCGTATCACGTTATATAGTGTAACGTTATAACGTATGACGTTACATAGAATCACGTTATAACGTATTGCATTTCATAGAATAACGTTATAACGTATTACGTTATATGGTATAACGTTATAACGTATTACGTTATATAGTATAATGTTATAATGTATTACGTTATATGGTATAACTTTATAACGAATCACGTTACATAAAATAAAGTTGTAACGTATTACGTTATATGGTATAACGTTATAACATATTCAGTTTTATAGTGTAATGTTATAACGTATTACGTTATATAGTATAACGTTATACCGTATTACGTTATATAGTATAACGTTATAACATATTACTTTATATAGTATAATTTTATAACGTATGACGTTACATAGAATAACGTTATAACGTATTACGTTATATGGTATAACGTTATAACGTATTGCATTTTATAGAATAAAATTACAGCGTATTACATTATATGGTATAACGTTATAACGTATTACGTTATATAGTATAACGTTATAACGTATTACTTTATATAATATAATTTCATAACGTATGACGTTACATAGAATAACGCTATAATGTATTACGTTACATGGTATAACGGTATAACGTATTGCATTTCATAGGATAACGTTATAACGTATTACACTATATGGCATAACGTAATAACGTATTACGTTTTATAGTATAACGTAATGACATATTACATTATATAGTGTAACGTTATAACGTATTATGTTATATGGTATAACGTTATAACGTATTGCATTTCATAGAATAACGTTATAACGTTTTACATTATATGGTATAATGTCATAACGTATTACGTTATAAAGTATAACGTTATAACGTATTACATTAGATAGTATAACGTTATAACGAATTACGTTATGTAGTGTAGCATTATAACGTATTACGTTATATAGTATAACGTTAAAACGTATTACGTCATATAGAATAACGTTATAACGGTATAACGTTATATAGCATAACGTTATATAGTATAACGCTATATCGTATTACATTATATAGTGTAACGTTATAACGTATGACGTTTCACAGAATAACGTAATAACGTATTACGATATATGGTATAACGTTATTACGTATTTCGTTTTATGGAATAAGGTTCTAACTTATTAGATTGCATAGCATAACGTAATAACGTATTACATTATATAGTATAACGTTATAAGGTATTACGTTAGGTTGTATAACATTATAACGTATTATGTTACATAGTATAACTTTATAACGTATTACGTTATATAGAATAACGTTATACCGTATTACATTATATAGTGTAACGTTATAACGTATGACGTTCTACAGAATAACGTTATAACGTATGACGTTTTATAGAATAACGTTATAACGTATTACGTTTTATAGTATAAAGTTATAACGTATTACTTTATATAGTATAACGTTATAACGAGTTACGATATATTGTGTAACGTTATAACGTATGACGTTATATAGAATAACGTTATAACGTATTGCATTTCATAGAATAACGTTATAACGTATTACGTTATATGGTATAACGTTATAACGTATTACGTTATATAGTATAATGTTATAATGTATTACTTTATATAGAATAATTTTATAACGTATGACGTTACATAGAATAACGTTATAACGTATTACGTTATATGTTATAACGTTATAACGTATTACTTAATATGGTATATCGTTATAACGTATTACGTTATAGAGCATAACATTATAACGTATTGCATTTTATAGAATAACGTTTAAACGAATTACGACATATGGTATAACGTTATAACATATTCAGTTTGATAGCTTAATGTTATAACGTATTACGTTATATAGCATAACGTTATACCGTTTTACGTTATATGGTACAACGTTATAATGTATTACTTTACATAGTATAACTTTATAACGTATGACGTTACATAGAATAACGTTATAACGTATTACGTTATATAGTATAACGTTATAACGAGTTACGTTATATAGTGTAACGTTATAACGTATGACGTTATATAGTATAACGTTATATTGTATCACGTTATATAGTGTAACGTTATAATGCATGACGTTACATAGAATAACGTTATAAGGTATTACGTTATATGGTACAACGTTATAACGTATTACGTTAGGTAGTATAACGTTATAACGTATTACGTTATATAGTTTGACGTCATAACGTATTACGTTCGGTAGTATAACGTTATAACGTATGACGTTTCACAGAATAACGTTATAACGTATTACGATATATGCTATAACGTTATAACGTATTACGTTTTATAGTGTAAAGTTATAACGATATAACGTATTACGTTATATGCTATAACGTTATAACGTATTACGTTTTATGGAATAACGTTCTAACGTATTACATTGTATAGTATAACGTTATAACGTATTACGTTAGGTAGTATAACGGTATAACGTATTACGTTAGGTATTGTAGCATTATAACGTACTACGTTATATAGTATAGCGTTATAACGTATTACGTTATATAGTATAAAGTCATTACGTATTAGGTTATATAGTATAACGTAATAACGTATTACATTATATAGTGTCAAGTTATAACTTATAACGTTACATAGAATAACGTTCTAACGTATTCCGTTATATAGTATAACGTTATACCGTATTACATTATATAGAGCAACGTTATAACGCATGACGTTTCGCAGAATAACGTTATAACGTATTACTTTATATAGAATAAGGTAATAACGTATTATGTTATATATTATTACGTTATAACGTATTACGTTGTATGGTATAACCTTATAACGTATTACGTTATGTGGTATAACGTTATACCGTATTACATTATATAGAGTCACGTTATAACGCATGACGTTCCGCAGAATAACTTTATAACGTATTACGTTATAAAGTATTACGTTATATAGAATAACGTAATAACGTATTACGTTATATAGTACAATGTTATAACGTATTACGTTATATGGTATAACGTTATAACGTATTACGTTATAGGGTATAACGTTATACCCTATTACATTATATAGATTAACGTTATCACACATGACGTTCCGCAGAATAACGTTATAACGTATTGCGTTATATAGAATAAGGTAATAACGTATTATGTTATATAGTATTACGTTATACCATATTACATTATATAGTGTAACGTTAGAACGTATGACGTTCCACAGAATAACGTTATAGCGTATTACGATATACGGTATAACGTTATAACGTATCACGTTTTATGGAATAACATTCTAACGTATTACATTGTATAGTATAACGTTATAACGTATTACATTAGATAGTATAACGTTATAACGAATTACGTTAGGTAGTATAACGTTATAACGTATTACGTTATATAGAATAACGTAATAACGTATTACGTTATATGGTATAATGTTATAACGTATTGCATTTTATAGAATAACGTTATAACGTATAACATTATATGGCATAACGTTATAACGTTTAACGTCTTGTAGAATAACGTTATAACGTTTTACGTCAAATGGGATAACGTTATAACGTATTACGTTTTAGAGAATATCGTTCTAACGTGTTACGTTATATAGTATAATGTTATACCGTATTTCATTATATAGTGTAACGTTATAACGTATGACGTTCCAAGGATTAACATTCTAACGTATTAGATTGTATAGTATAACGTTATAACGTATTACATTAGATAGTATAACTTTATAACGAATTACGTTAGGCAGTGTAGCATTATAACGTATTACGTTATATAGTATATCGTTATAACGTATTATGTTATATACTATAACGTTATATACCTAAACTTTATGACGTATTACGTTTTATAGTATAAAGTTACAACGTATTACGTTATATAGTATAACTTTATAACGTATTACGATATACAGTATAAAGTTATAACGTATTACGTTATATAGTATAACGTTATATGGTATAACGTTTTAACATATTATGCTTTGTAGTGTAACGTTATAACGTATTACGTTATATAGTATAACGTTATAACGTATTACAGTATATGGTATAACGTTATAGCGTATTGCGTTATATAGTATAATTTTATAAGGTATTACGTTGCATAGAATAACGCTTTAACGTTTTACGTTATATGGCATAACGTTATAACGTATTGGATTTCATAGAATAACGTTATAACGTATTACATTATATGGTATAACGTTATAACGTATTACGTTATATGGTATAATGTTATAACGTATTGCATATTATAGAATAACGTTATAACGTATTACGATATATGGTATAACGTTATAACGTATTACGTTTTATGGAATGACATTCGAACGTATTACGTTGTATAGTATAACTTTATAACGTATTACATTAGATAGTATAACTTTATAACGAATTACGTTAGGCAGTGTAGCATTATAACGTATTACGTTATATAGTATATCGTTATAACGTATTATGTTATATACTATAACGTTATATACTTAAACTTTATGACGTATTACGTTTTATAGTATAAAGTTACAACGTATTACGTTATATAGTATAACTTTATAACGTATTACGATATACAGTATAAAGTTATAACGTATTACGTTATATAGTATAACGTAATAACGTATTACGTTATATAGTATAACGTTATAATGTATTACTTTATATAGTATAACGTTATAATGTATTACTTTTTATAGTATAACGTTATAATGTATTATTTTATATAGTATAATTTTATAACGTATGACGTTACATAGAATAACGTTATAACGTATGACGTTACACAGAAAGCGTTATAACGTATTACGTTATATAGTATAACGTTATATGGTATAACGTTTTAACATATTATGCTTTATAGTGTAACGTTATAACGTATTACGTTTTATAGTATATCGTTATAACGTATTACGTTAGGTAGTATAACGTTATAACGTGTTACGTTATATAATATAATTTTATAACGTATTGCGTTTTACCGTATAACGTTATAACGTATTACGTTTTATAGAATAACGTTATAACGTATTACGTTAGGTAGTTTGGACGAAAAAGTTACATCCGGCGGCAGCGTTGCCGCACCGGAAACGATCTCTCTCACGCTGCTAAAATCGCAATTTGGCACCATTGGATGCTTCGCAGGACCTAATTAAAACTGGAGGGACCAAAGGTATATGCGTAATTCTGTATTTTTCTACGGAACTGAGTAACGTTTCTATCTCGAAATTTCGCATTATGTACACAGCTGCACCGCAACTTATTGCCGTATTCATCATTCCGAACGCATAACCGCGAAATAATGGCAAGAAAACTAGTATTCGGTCTCCACGTCGATTGTCCATTGATCCTGGGGCACTTCGATTAAGAACAAAATGCAATTGAATCGAATATTTATAATTTCAACTAGAATGATAAGAGTTAAGAAGCACAACAATAGAGAAAATATTATATAGTTGATTTGAATAAGGAATGGTTTGTTAATCATATAAAACGAATAATATCTATTTAAATTTGGCATAAATAAAAAATAAATTTCGAAATATATGTGTGGTCTGAGATCAACCGGATACATTGTGTATATTAATTTAATATATTTACCTTGGAGTTTGGATGAAAAGTAACAAATTTCGATGAGACAACATTACTCTAAGGCTATTGAGGGTGCGCGCCAAGGATATGCAGACATCTGGGTGCCATCCTGTCCGTGGTGTGTGGCCTGGTCTCTGATGTGAATTGACGTTACACTCCCGAGGGAGCAGGAGGGTGGGGAGTGGAGAGTGGTAGAGGCGAGGAAGAAGAGACGGAAGAACAAAAATCAGAGGAAGACAGCCGTCGCCGTTGGAGGAGAGACAGCGAGGAAAGGGGCGAACGTGGCACCGCCGACGAGGGTACGCCAGCAGCAATCCCAGACCAGGACGACAGGCGCGGCGAAAGCGAGCGCCGCCGCAACAAGCAGAGGACCGTCGCAGGCACCGAGGCGGTCACGCTCCCTCGCGCACCGCGAACATCCGCGGTGACTCTGACGCTGAACGAGGGAGCAAGGATGTCGTACGCCGACGTCCTCGAGGCAGCCGGAGCGAAGGTCCCGCTCTCGGAGCTCGGCGTGGAGCAGGTGGGGATGAAGAAGGCGATGACGGGCGCCATCATCATCAGAGTCCCTGGAGACAGGGACAGGGAAAAGGCGACGCTGCTGGCGACGCTGCTGGCGACGCTGCTGGCGACGCTGCTGGCGACGCTGCTGGCGACGCTGCTGGCGACGCTGCTGGCGACGCGTCTGGCCGAGGCGCTATACCCAACTGCGGCGAGAGTCGCCACGCCTACCTGGATGGCGGAGCTTCGAGAGACCGGGATAGACATCTCGGTCAAGAAGGAGGAGCTGCGGAAAGCACTGGCCTCGGCGGCAGGATGCGGCTGCGCGGAGGTTCAGGTCGGCGAGAACGGCGGCAGAGGTGGCCTAGGGTCTGCCTGGATCAAGTGCGCGGTGGCAGGAGCCCGGAAAGTTTCCCAGGCAGGGAAAATAGCCCTGGGCTGGTCAACCGCCAGGATTCGAGCCATCCCGAAGCGGCCCCTGCAGCGCTTCAGGTGCCTGGAGGTGGGGCACGTACGCGCAACATGCGTGTCCAACGAGGATCGAGGGCACCTGTGTTACAGTTGCGGCGGAAGCGGACACCGCGCCAGAGGCTGTCCCGCCTCTGCTCCCAAGTGCTCCCTGTGCGAGTCGCTCGGGACGCCCGCCAATAACAGGATGGGCGGTGCGGAATGCCCCCCCCCCCCCGAAAGTCAAGAGGAGGAGACCAATCCGCGAGCCAGCAGCTGCGGAAAGGACACCAGGGAGAACCGCCAAAGCAGCAGCGGCAGATGGTCGGGAGGAGGCCATAGAGGTGACCGAGTAGTTCAAGCGCCTCCTCCAATGCAATCTCTGTAGGTCGAGAAGGGCGCAAGATCTGCTCTTCCAGACTATACGGGAGTGGAGTAATGGTGGTAGCGGTATACGACTCCCCCAACATCGACCTGGCTGCGTACAGGGACTTCCTGGAACGGGTCGGCGAGTGCGTCGGAAGATGCCTCCCCCGCAAGGTACTCGTCCTCTGGAACTTCAATGCCCACTCGATGCAATGGAGAAATCCCAGGACCAACTCTCGGGGACGGACGCTTACCGATTGGGCAGCGGGTCGCGGGCTCCTGCTGGCAAACAGGGGCTCGGCGAGCACCTGCGTGGCGTGGAGAGGATTGTATTCGCCGTAGAGTTTATACTAGCGGGTAAGAATTGTTATTGAGTATTACTGGATGTGATGTAGCACTCGCATTGCGCGACAACGTGAGATACAAGAAATACGCGATTTTCTTTAATATCGAGACGCGCACGTGGATAGATTTGACGCCATTATTGTAATGGTAGTGGCAGGACGTACGCGTGGTGCCGAACGATGCGCAGGCGAGGTGGTTTGTCGCGTCGATGTGTGGCGTCGCCACCTTACGGGCAGCACACTAGGGTATGTACGGCCGGCTCGACTTAAGTTCCTATTATGAAGAAATAAAGTCGGGTCGACCAGAGTTCTAGTTATATATCGTTTATTTTATTTATTTTATTTATTTTATTTATTTTGCCACTCGAGCCAAACTTCCTTGGTGAATAAATAAGAATAAATGAGTATGAAGGGTGCTGCGTACGTGGAGGCTTTATTTGAGTTACGCGGCGTCGTGTGGGTTGGGGAATGCAGGTATATGCGTTTCTTATATATATTATTTATTTACTTTACTCGTTTATTTATTTAACTATTGGTTGATTATTTATTATTTATTTGTTTTGATATTATTTATTTATTTACTTATTTATTATTAATATTTATTATTAGTTATGTTGGTTTATTTATTATTTAGTTATTATTCATTTATTTATTTATTTAGTTAGCTGATTGTTTATTTATTTATTACTATATTATCTATTTATACATGCGGTGATCTGCGTATGTATCATCAGGCCTCTTATTGAAGCGCAGGCGTTAGCTTGATATATTTAGTTTATTTTAGCGTTATATAAATTTAGCTTGATAGATTTAGTTTATTGTAGCTGTGTAGAAATTTCTAAGATAATATTTAATTATGAGGATATTACTATGTGTTGCTCCTAGATACTTATTTATTTATTTATTCGTTATATATGTCTTATTTCTATTATACTGGCTCTTTGTTGACGACTTGGCGAGTTCTTTCGGTTATGATTGGATACATTCGAACGGTTTTGGCTAGGAGGTGGAACCCCAGGCACCCCCTTGTACAGTAGCAGCGACTGGGGCAAAGGCGAACAGCAAGAGGTTGGCGGTTAGTATTGAAATCCCAAGGATAGTGTCGGACATCAGAATAAGACACAACGTCACCATATCGGTTGCACCGAGGATTAGGGGGGACGAGGAAGGTGATCCCTTTAAGCCTAGTAGGAAAATTCAGAGGAGTCCCACGATTGGTGGTAGGCCCGATATTGAAGTAGCGGAAGAATTGGTGGTGTACCGAAACTGGATTGAAATTAGCTCAAGACAAGACGGAGGTGATTCTACTTACCGGAAATCGTATCACAAGGTCAAGGACGTCAATATGGGCAAGTACCTGTTGATGACTAAATAGAAGGTTAGGTATCTTGGGGTGCAATAGGACAATAATAGAAAATTCTCATTACATCTAGGAAAGGTGTGTGTCATGGTTGATACCCTAATAGGAGCGATTAGGACATCGTTGCCGAACGTCAATGGGCCCATCGACTCAGTTAGGAAACTATTACGGAGTGCGGGAGTCGGTGGTGCTTTATGCCACACCGATATGTGTCAAAGCCCTAGCAATACGGAAAAACAATAACATTCCGAAGATGTCGATAGTGATCGAATAAAAGATGAAGGGAAGAGTAGCTCTACTGCAGAGAGGATAATTGGACCAGAAAGCTGATTGACGACGCCTGCATTTTTAATAGAGAACGATTAGGAAAGAGACACACCCAAGATGCTGGGATTGTGATGTCGAAGGTGAAGATGCAGAGCATGCGTTGTTCAATTGCCCCAGATGGGACAATGGAAGTACGTTGTTGGATAATTACGTAGGCGAAATACTGGCAACCAATAACGTAATCGACGTGGTCGTCAATAGCGAGGAGAACTGGGCTAGATTCCAAGGGCTTTGCCGAAAGAAAATGATAGCTCAATCAGGTAGACAAGATAAGGAGAGGAACATGGAGAGAAGAAGGAGAGGATTAACTAGAAGAAGATCATAATAAGATGAGAGGTACACTCAGTAAGAAGACCAACCCTGAAGTAATGCCGAGAGGTGGTTCCAGGGTTGGTTCTTGTACCGATAGAGGAGAGAGACAGAGGAGGGGTTTTTTGGTGGGTAGAGGTGCTATCATCTTGCCAAGTCCCGCATAATCCAGGCGCGCGCTAACGTACCTAGTTATGCGTAACTGCATTCTCCTCTCCTCTCAAAACAAAAAATGTGCAAAATAGGAATGAGTATGGATATGAATTTTTAAATTACTATCTGTCAATAAATATCCACAATTAGTAAATTTAGGTTTAAGATTATATTATATTTGGGTTAATATACAAATGCGAATGATCTTTTACTATGAAATGCATAAAATAAAAGTAGATATCAATTGGTGCCACCAGATGACTTGTTATTTTGCGTGTTAAGTAAATATACCACAAAATTTCAGTTGATATAATAACCGTCACTTGTTGATAAAATATCGTTGATGTTTGGATAAGGTATGTATTTCTGTTTGTTTTAAAATAAAAACAACAGGTTGTAATAGACGTACGATTATAAATTGTAACGTATCGCTATTAAAAATCATTTTTGTTCTTCTGGAAGATTAGGGAAGAATACTATTCTTTGTTTGTATTCAAGTAAGGACAACGAGAGAGTGAGTGAAGCGTAAAGCATTAGAAAGCGTAGGCGAGAATTTATCTTCAGTAACATTAGTGATGTATGCCTGAAAAAGGCAAACGCGTGTAGAATCTGTGGTTTCAGTTTAATGTTTATACCGATGCAGTTATCTCTTCCTGGCAGACGAATAGTGTTTTTCTAACGCCATATTACGTTTCACCTTCTCTGAGTAGAAATTCGTGATACTCGCAAGTTTAATATTTCAAGTCCTGGCATAATCATTCATTGATTCGGTGTAATTAATACTTGGTTAGGTACATGTCGAAATTTGTTTGATTCATTAAGAATGAAAGTAGCGAAAAAATGATTTTGACGGGAACTCTGTTCTTCTATACGAAAAAATGTCAATAAAGAGATATTTTAGTTTCCACTGAAATGAACAAATTATTGAAGGTTTTGAGGATTTCGAATTTTGCAGGAAAACAAGTAGTGCGCAGTTTTTCATGACAAGCGATTTACTCAGTAATTGGAAATAACCAATAGCATTTTTTGTTTAAAAAGAATGGAATTGAAACTAATCAATTATATTATCAAATATATTAGATGCTATTTTAGTACACAGTACTGACTTAGAAGTTGTTGCTAGAAATGCGAAAAAAGGTTTACATTTCATGACATCGACATTGAAAAGGTGGAAAATGTCTCAATTCGACATGTATATTTATCTTTTTGTTATGTTTACCGATTTTTCGGAAACGGCTTGATCAATCGGAATGACACTTTTTGCTCCTTGTAAGACATAATTTTCCGTTGGTTCAGATATAAAATATTTTTCCATTTCTTTTTTGTAAACTATTTTTTTTTTTACAAAAATCCAATTTTTATGTATACAAATTCATCAGTTATTCTGGATTGGATCGAGCTATCGAGATGAAACCTTTTGCATCTTTTAAGAGTAGTCCATTGACTGGTCCCGTTTGCAAAATGTCTCCCTTTTGTTCATTGTTAAGTATTATTATTGCAAAGAATTCGTTATTTATCAATTTCATTTACGTCTGCTCAGTGATTATTCTGCAACTGTTGGTCTGATAACGAGATGATTCTAAAACAACAGCCTGAGCAATTAGTTTGAAATCGTGTTTTTCAACTTAGTCTTCAATTCGTGTTTCCATTGCGCGAAACATTGGCTGGTTGTTATTGTTGCTGTCGTATAAGAGAAATTTCTTGACATATCTGCGTACATCGTATTTTGTCCCTAATATTTCAGAGGTGTACAGCTAAAATAAAATTGTCTTTCACTTGCTTATATTAATTTCTACTGTCCATAAATAGCCATGCATTTTGTCGAATATTTGTTGTAGATGGCTTTCGGATTTTAAAGCTTTATTGTCTCTCGCGCATATTAGTAGGTCATTCGCGAATATTATCGCTTCTTTATTTTTATCGCTATTTGCGCTACAATTTACATCGCTATAAATTAAATAAAATGGGGGAGTTCACGGCTTCTTGTTATGGGTCGTCTTTGATTTTAGATACTTTGTTTAAACTGTTCTGGCTGTTACGTAAAATTGTTTGTTACGTAACATGTTCTAAATTATGACTATTATTTGGTGTAATCTATCTAAGTACTATCCATAGCGCTGCTTGACTTCCGTAAATGGACGAGAACGAGTGTTATTTATATTTCTATATGTCGGAGATGAAAGGACACCGGAACCTTCCCTTTGGAACTTTGGGAAGATCCCTTAACACTGTAACCTAGATTCTACCATAGCCGTAATTAAGCAATTATCGTCATTCAATCCGATTGTATTTTCTCGAGATATGTGACAATGAGCTTCGGCTCGAGGCGACAACCAGTCGCCGAACGTAGCCGCGGTCAAGGAATCAACGTTTTGTCTAACAAAGGTATGGAGTAATCGTGTAGCTCTCGTCAAAAAGTGTTGAAGTGGTCATTACTTCCAGGAAAACTCTACATCTGGTCTTTTTAGTTTTCTCAAGTACTGAAACCATCGAGAGCGTATAGACAAAAGACAGCGACGAAGGCAGACCTTAAACAGTAGACAGGCGACGTTGGCTTCGGGGTTTTCAGTTATAGGGTAACACTGCTAGCGTGCGGATTTGGACCAGTTCAAATTGTATTCTTACTTATAATTACACTTCTGTATGAAAATATATTATCTACCTTACAATTTATCCACGACTTTCTCTGTTTATACATCAAATAAACTCAACAAAAAAAAAAATAGTTGTAGTGGCACTCGACAGTAAACATTCCAACCGTTGCTGTTCGTAGATCACGACATGCAGATCCTCTTCATCTCCACAGTACATGTTCAGCTAGCCTGAGGACCCGTTATAAATCTCAAGATATAGTTAACTAAGGTCCTTCAAACAGACAAACAGTTTTTGTCCCAACTACGAAAAGATAGGGGAAATCTATGTTTCTCACGAACGACGTTTCCTGCTAGCAACTTTCTCTCAACGTCACTTTCCCTCACTTTCCGGACGAAGGCATCTCTCCGCGAATCCGATGATCTCATGTTCTGCGACACACCCCATCATAGTTTTCCTCTGCAGCATCATCACGACGGAAAGTTATTCTCTCGTGAGGTCACATCAGCGAGTTACATAGCGTCTTTACGCTCGGTGAATATTCTACTTTTTAACAAATAGTTATTTTAGTAATACTTGTACCGTAGACAAGCAAGTTGAGTAGAACTTGGACTTTGAAAAAAAAAGGGCATTTTGTTATCCCGCTGACCGCGGATTCGTTATTGAACCTAGGATCATTGTCATTGGCTTCTCGAGTATCTAATTACCACGGTTACTTGTCAAATGCTGTAATAATCCTATTTGCAGTAGTAAATATTGCATAACAATAATGTCTAATCCAAATGAAGATTCGTTTCACGCCCCTAACTCTAGTCATAATGTGAACCCGACATATATATAACATTTATTGCCCGAGAAAATACATATTACACGTATATATTCTTAATAAAGAAAGAATTTCAGTTGGAATGTGGTTTTGGCAAAAGTACCGTTACGCGACGGTATGACGTAGCCATACAATATTTTGTGTCGGATTTATATTTTTAACATTTCAGTTAATGATTGAATTTAAGTCGCTACAAAAGTGACACTTTTCTACAATATTGTTATTCCTTTCTTCAGGAGAAGAATGCGAGAACGAGTGTACTCAATGTGGTATGAGCGTTTGCTGAAGTAACTAGTTTTGTTATTCGATATTACTGTACTAAAAATATCTAAAACCTATAAATGGTATATAATGGTTAAATATGTATTGAGGATGATCTCAGACACTTACATTTGAACCAATTTGGCTTTTCTGTTTAAATCAAATCGGGCAACCGTACATCTGGATCAGCTTTATTAGAAGTTTGCAGCAGAATATTTTTACTTTATTATTTAGTTGTTTGCAGTAGATTCGTGTGTTTGTTCGATTTGAAATCCGAATGTATATCTAAATAGCAAACGACTTTTTTGTGAGGGATGGATATGTTGCTATTGTATCGTAGATATCGTGTAGGCGGAATTGCTTTTTGCATCTGATATTTTGGAAATGTACGGCCCGAACAGAATTGTTTTGAATTCGCTTATATTAATTTGTGATTTCCAAATTATTTTTATTACGTGGTGTGGAAGCTCTCTTTTTCGAGCTTAAGGAAAGAAATCCAGCCAGAATGTGTTGAATGCCCTCTCTAAATCTATGAACACCGCTTCGACGCAATCACTCTCGTCTCTTGCCCAAGAGATATATGATGAATTTGGTAATTGCATGTATCGTTGAATGTTTAAATTTGAAGCCAAATTGGGTGCCCGGAATTAGGTTATTTTCAATGTATATAGTGTTATTTATCATAGATTCGGATACTTTATAAATGTTGAGTAAGAGTCTAATTCATCGGTATAGCTGACAGAATCACTGTTGCTTTTCCTTCTTTTTTTAATGCTACTGCCTTTCTTGTTTTCCAGAATGGAGAAATAGTTGACATTTAAGCAATTGTTAAATATTATGCTGCAGGAGTAGATGTGTGAAAGGTGCGTAAATATAGTAGGTAGGTTCTTTTAAATCAATGTTACCAAATTCGATAATTTTTTTTTATTGTTCATTTTTGAAGGTTAGATCTAACTTATTTTAATTTGTGGAAATGTCAGATAGAATTAAATCTGGATTGTCAACTTAGTATGCGTTGCGTCAGTTTGTTCGTTGTTTGTGCGATTATGCTGGTTACTTGATATATTCTTATGTGGCTATTTTGTGTGTGGACTGTTTCAATGCGTGCTCTTAGTATAGACGATTAGTTTATGACTTCCCAAATTAGCCTTTTTAGGCCCTTTATTTGGAGATACTCAAGGTTTCGTCTATGTAACGCGGAGCGTGCCCATGCGGCCCAGCAGTCACGTACCCCCAAGTAGACTCTGACCGTTTTTCCCATTCGGTATATGCTGAATATTTCAGTTGGAATTCAGTCGTCTTTGCCAATATCCTAAGCTTTCTCCTTATACTTTATAACCATCCAGACAATAAATGTTATTTCTCTATGTTAGTATGTTTAGTATCTCATGGTTTTCGATAATGATTATCTTATTGTCTTCGTCGAATTGTGTGACGGTACATGTCGGCTTTCATGAGTTCCTATTTGTATCCGTTCTGGTTGTGTCAGAGTATATCACTTATGTTGTGGTGTTTTGGGCGGAAGACGCAGTTAATCGATGGTGAAAGTTCTTTGGGTTTTTATTTGGATATGTTTTCCATTCTACATTTCCAGTAGTTTCTTATGAAGTTGTGGTAAGCTTTTCTAATTTCGTATTCACTCTCGTTGTTCCTCTGTTATTCTGCTCTTCTTTTTCTTTTCCAGCAACGCTAGTAATTTTTCACCGTTGCGTTTGATCTTTTATTTTAATGTACTAATTCTTTGTGGGATGATTGGTTCCCCGTGTTACTATCCTTTTTCTTGTTTTTATCTTTTGTGCTTTAGATGATTTCTATAGACATGATTTCTATAGGTAATCCGGGTACGGAATTCGATCTTTCCATGTTTTCGCTTGGTTTCAATAGTACTTTTATGCACTGTACTAGTTCCACTTCGTTTAATTCTTCTGTTATCCGTTTATTCATTGGTGTTAATTCTATGCGAAAAACCATTTGCGTAATAAAAACTAGGACTTTGTTTGAATATAACAGAATTTTTCTGTCAAAATCCAGGAAAAGATACTTACTTTTGCTACGTTTATGACTCCTTTCATATGCTTGCACGGTGTGGTATTTTTCGAAGCAATTGCGTGTATGCAGGGCCGGTTTAACCAAACGAGTGGCATAATAGTACATCGATTCTCTTCTTCTACCTTTGATTTTCCGTGTACAACATACCACACGATCTTTACTTCCTTCTGTGTCATCTCGCCGAATGACATGTAAAAGACCGTTTAGTCTTTCTGCTGTTCCAGAAGATGATGAAGTATTCTTGAGGTCGGCGTCACGAAAATGCCCAATTAATTGACCCATCAAGCGACGTACGAATTGCAAATGCGTTATTTTGTTTTTATTCTTTTTCTTCTGGTTTGCGTTGTATAATAAGTAAGAATTTATTGTTGATATTTCCAATTCGCAAAAAAGTAATTTTCGCCTCCATTTTTGGGACTTTCGTATAAAACGGTATGTAGCTGTTTACTGGTCTGCTTTACACCGCCCATATATTCGTGGCGGCACTCGCCGACGGAACTCTTTTCGATGGCTTCGCGATACAAAGCGCCATATCATGAAAGTGTAAGGCCGACATGCTTCCTACATCCTTCCGTCGAATATTTGGAAGAAGACATACGTGACAACGGTCGCGAACGCCTAACGAACGCGTGCGTGGTGCGGATATCGAGGGGCAAGAAAAGAAATAGTCGTTCGTATTCGAGTTCCTTTCCCGACGTTCCGCGCAGCGAAATTGAAAGGGGCGATCTGAAAAAAGCAGAGTAAACTGGAGTAGTTTTGACCTGTATACCAGGTTCAAAAGGTAATTTAAACGTTTCGGTATAGTTACATGTTTAATTAAGGAACGGTTAACCGGAAAATCTTTGTAGTTGAAAAGCATTGAATTCTGAGTAAAGTTGGCGAGCAGATTTCAGTTCGTTGAAGGGTCTTAAACGAGGTCGAAAATTCCACCAACGGCTATCTTGGAACACGCGATGAAAAGGATCCGTGGAGTAATGATTTTCCACAAACTTTATTCGGCGTGTCCCTCGTACGCGATGACGTAAAACGACCAACCATCGTGATTAACTCAAATACGGCGGAAGAAGGGAAAGAAAAAGAAAAGTATCGTGGAGAAAAGGTAATACCATCGTAACCGTCGTAAATCGTTGGCAGTTGTCGCCTGTCGATGGTACGTTGATCGGGTCGGTTGTACGCGGAAGCTCTTTATCGACGGACTCGAAAAAACTTTCACATCCGGCGATCGCTAAGCAATTTAAGTTTAGCGGAAAATCCATTTCTCTGGCGAAGAAAAGAGTGCGAGCTAGCGGCGCGTGGAAAGTATTAACTGATTTATATCCCGGGATTTAATAACCTGGCGACGTTGGGCCGGAGTACAGAGGCTCTCAATTACAGTCGGGAAAGCGTCGTTAATACAAAAGGAGGCTCTTACGGTCTATAGATGGCAGGCCTTATCGTTGGCTCTCTGCCACCAGCAGGTTTCAGCGACGCTGCCTCGATATATCGATACAACCCCCCCATTGGGTGAAACGACAGCGGGCTGGATGTTTTTTCGCTACGGTCGGACCCGCGCTCCCTGTCGCGAAATGATTTTGCGTCACGATGGTTTCGCGTCGATTGTTTGCGCGCCGTTTCGTTACATTCCTGTGACTATAACGCTTGGTTACGAGTCAAAAAACGTTTCGTTTCCCGCTGATCTTTGCACGAGTAGGCATTTTTCTATTTTTCGACAGCGAATATTTTTTAGAAGTTTCTATACGCGAACATTCGCTGATTTATTCAACGTCGTATACGTATTGTCGTTGCTTGGACGCTGGTTTGCTGAACAGCGCGACGTTTTTTCCATCGCGGGAATCGCACATACGCGTAAAGCGAAGGCCACCTTGGTATTAGGTATTCTCTTTGAGAAACGTGCCAGCAGAATAGGAGAAAACCGGCACGAGACGCGTTGCAAGGCGCGCGTTGATATACTTGTACGTATAGCCAGAAGCGGAAGGAGTTTTCGCGGAGACTCGAGTTTCCAAGACTGACCGGGGCACTCGTCGCGTCTATTTCGCAGGATCGTTTTATTTTAGAAAAACCGGTCTCGCCGTTCTCTCCAGTCGGCGCCCGTAACCTTTCGCAAACTCTGTTGCCAAATTCCTGGCGAAGAGATGGAAACACGGGCGGCTGGATAGCGCGGTCCACGGGGAAAATTTTGTAAGAAAGAAACTTTTTAACAGGAGTCGGCCAGATGTCTTCCGCGCACCGATTCTGCGTCGCCAGTGCGAATTTCCGCGAAATTTTTCACGCGTGTGTATAAAAGGACGACCCTGGATGAAACCGGGCCGCGTATTTTGCGTAACGTTATTTGCTCGCCGTAGGGTACTTGCAAACAAACGCGTATTTGCCCGTTCATTACATTCGTTTGGCAACAACGTTGCCGTTGCCGTTCCCCCCCCCCCCTCATCAGCGCATGGTTTTTCACGTGTTTATCACTGGCGATTTATGTTCCGCGTTGATTAATTTTTCAGCAGAAATTCAGCGACCGATCCGAGGCAGGCCGCTCGAATATTCGCTGGTTTAGCTCGGGCGAACGCCGAAGATTCGTTTCTGCCGAGCTGCAACGGCAAACAGGTCGTTAAGCCTTTAAGTTCAGGCCTCGAGTGTACAGAGCAAACTCACGGCTGTTCGCTCGCCGCGCGCTCCAATGGCAACGACGATCGGCAACGCAGCGATTAGGCATCGCGACAACGCGCGCCGAAACTTGGATCGGCCAGACCAACCACTGCGAAAGAAATTCTCTTTCCGTAGGATTCTCGAGAGGGGTCGGATTTCGATCGCAATCGCTATCCCAAATTGCGCGTCACTGGTTTACAAACGGTTCGAACGTAACAGCAGCTAGCTG
>NW_022884103.1:0-20069 GCF_011952255.1 Bombus vosnesenskii | reverse complement strand
AATACACGACCGCTTCAGCTTCCTGGCGTTGGGTTAATGACCCTCGTCGGAGGTCGGGGTACTCATATCGCTCGGGTCACTGTCCTCGCAGTGCTACTACGTGAGTCGTTCTTTTGCCGGACAATTTCGAGGCTGCGGATTCTTTAATTCGCGAGCACTCGGCTCCAGAATCGGAATAGAATGGGAACTACTCACCCTGCTGATTTAATCTACCGGTGGGGGCTTCCACCACGCAGGTGTCGTGTAAAATTAAGGTAAAAATAAGGAACTTGTTAATTTCCGAAAAGGAGATAAAGTTCTTTTTATTTTTGACTCAATTTATACATTTTTTTCGGTTCGCGATGATACACTTTCGATACTTGGATTAGTTAAGAATTTTTTATTAGACTGACTGGATGATTTTGAAGGGAGCATTTATATTCTTCCATTCGTTGGAGTGGGAGAAGGTTTTGTTTATGCTTAGTGTAAAATTCGGAGAACGGCTGGGGTGATCGAATGCCACACAGGCGGCTGAGAACGGATGCTGACCGGACGGTCACACGTGATAAGGCGTTCGGAATTTCGGTTTGTTATATACAGCTGCTCGAATTTCGTCTGTGACACAGGCATCGACACGATGCTCTCCCTCGGAACGACGGTTCCCTTCTCGCAGCAGAGGGCAACGCGGCGCGATGTGTCCCGGCTTATGGCATTTGAAGCACGATGTTTTTGGCGATGCGGCCGGTCGGCTTTCCCGCAGGCGTCGGGGGTCCTCCTTCGATTCCAACCTCATCTTCTTCTTGCGGCATTCAGATATCGTATGTCCATAAGCACCGCAGTGGCGGCACTTGTCCCGTGGGGTGGGTGACCTGCTTCGTTTATTTCCGGGGCCCGATGATGGCCACCGTGGCGGAGACGTACGCCTCTCCCCGTAGAGGAAAGGCTTCATTTCTTTTTGGAATTGTTTCACCGACTTGATATCACTCGTGAGTGCTAGTCGTCGTTTTTTTTATTTTATTTTATTTTATTTCTTTTATTCCTTTTTTTTATTTTATTTTATTCTTTTATTCTTTTTTTTTGTATTTCGTACTTTTATTTTATTCTTTATTTTTTATTTTTTTTTACTTGCAATTCGTACAGCTGAACATTAAATTTAGTATTGTAGGACTTGTGTGAATGAGAAGGATCGATAAGAGAGCGTTGACAAGTTTTTAAGCTTTCATTAGTTTTTATTCACCTACAGTCTTGACTAAGAATATACAATTCAGTACTAATATATATAGAAAAATACAAATATTCACATAAAACTGTACATACAATCATACATACGAAACCATACATACAAAACCAGACATACAAAACCATACTTGACTAAGAATATACAATTCAGTAGTAACATGTATAAAAAAATACAAATATCCACATAAAACCGTACATACAACCATACATACAAGAATTATTATACTTAGAAAAAAAGAGTCTGGCAATAGTAGCGATTATTCGGGATCGAGGTATCCCAACTCCAGCCAGTATGCTGCCATATCTCTTGCGGATTCTCCCGGCTCTCGGTCCAGCAGCAACCTTGCAGTTATTGATTCTCCTGGAGAAGGATCGATGTTGACTAGGCTCCCTGTCCGTCTCAACATGGTGAATTGGGCCACTCGATGTCTCTTCCCTTGGATCGGTTGTTCTCGTACACCTGGCAGGACGATTTTTCTAGCCCACGGTGCCATTTTTGCCAATTTACGGGGCAGCAGCCGTATTGAATCGAGACATTGCTCGCTTTCTAAACCCCAATCGATTAGAAAGACGATGTAGCCAGTCATGGTCCTTTGTAAAAGGATGGCTCTTTCCCAAGCGCTAGATTCCTTAAAATCTACTAGCACGGCGACTAGCATGCCTGTTCTTAAACTTTTCGCCTTCGGCAAGTACTCCACGGGATGTTCCATCATCTTCAAATTGAGTGTTTGGGTTATCTTCGGCCATCCAGCCAAACGAACCCACATGGTGGTAAGTGATTCGACTCGAACCACCCGGACGGGAACTCCTTCTCGGAACCGATCGTTTGTGTTTTGTAAAATCTCCATGGTTTACAAGTTTTCGAAAAAATTTCGAATGTTAAATGTTCGACTATACTGATCTGCCTAGGTCGGATGATGCTGGCTCCGCCGGGAATCGGACCGCCTTTATATACCAGCAGCACCGACCTTGGATAGGACCCCCTTTATATATCAGCTGCACCGACCTTGGAGAGGACGATAAAATATATATGTTTCCTCTAATATTTTTCTATAATACTTAATAGGTAATGCAAATGTCTACCCTTTTGTCTTTTACCGGGATTTTACTTTTTTAAACATATTCTCGCAGATAAATTGGCATAAAAATCTGTAAGTATAATTATGTAATATTATTGTAGGAATTATCAAAAAATATGGACTACGGGGCCACGGGGGGATGTAATCCTGGAATCTGTAGCTGGACTACTACACTAAGACAATGACAGTACGGATATTCACTTCCTTATCCTTCTTCACAACCATTTTGATAACAGGTGACCTTCGTTTCGTTGTTCGGGATTAGTATCAACGTTGCTGTGTTACAAGTATTACGAATATGAGGAGAAAGTTTTTTTCCTTTTTCCTTTTTTTGTTTTTTCTATGTTGTTTTCATAGGTAGGCTTTTTTCACATTTTTTCTATATTCTTTTCATAGGTAGGCTTTTTTCACATTTTTCTATATTGTTTTCATAGGTAGGCTTTTTTTCTTTCTTACTTTTTTTATTTTTTCTTTATTGCATTTTTATTTTTATTTTTCACATCTCGTGAGGTAATTTCCTAGAGAGACCTAAGACGTAGAAGCTGCGTCGCCCAAGTACGCATTCTCACACACATCACATTTCACTTCTGATCCTGAACACACTTATGTCAAAATCGAGTCGGCAATGGATTCCAACCGCCAACCTATGTGTTTGCAGTCAGCTACAGTAACCACATAGCCACCGTCGTCCTGTGCAATCTGTAGTTACATAATTCTTATTTGAAGCTAAACGTTCTGATCTCGCATTATTAGATATGTCGGGGTAGCGTTGAGGATAGGGCTGTTGGTGTTTGATGAGTCTTCATTGAAGGTAGCCATCGTTGCGGTGTGACAAAGATACGATTTATTGACGCAAGTATGGGTAACACGGATTCGACAATCTACCACGGCGTTTGGGCGCTAGTGACAATGGTCTCAAGTTCGATAACGAATCCGCGGCCAACGGGATGATAGTTGGACGTTCTCGCAGAATCTAAGTCTGACTCTTTGTTGGTACAACGTGAAAATAATTGCTGAGTGTAAAGACGTTACTCTTTAGTCGACGGGATCGCGAGAGAGAATGAATCTCCCGTCTCGATGATGCCACAGAGGAAAACTATAATGGGGTGTGTCTAAGGATACGAGATCATCGGATTCGTCGAGAAAAGCCTTCGTTCAGAAAGTAAGGGAAATTGGCGTTGCTGCTAATTGGTCAATCTCCATATCGGTGGTTAGAAAAAGATGCTAGCCGCCCTCGAGGAAAGTTGCTAGTGGGAGACGCCGCTCGTTGAAAAATATGTCTCCCCTATCTTCCCGTAGTCGGGACAAAGACTGTTTGTCTGTTCGAAGGACTTTAGTTAACTAAACCTTAAGATTTATAACGGGCCCTCGGGCTAGCCGAACATGTACTGCGGAGACGCATCGACATCTGGCAATCATCTTACTCGAAGAATAGGGTCTGCGTGTGGCGAGCCACGGGACAGAAACCGTTGGAATGTTTACTTTCGCGTGTCGCCACGAATATTTCTTTTGAGGAGAGCTATAGAATTACTCCATACCTTTGTTAGGCAAAGCGTTCATCCCGTGACCGCGGCTACGTTCGGCGACTGACTGTCGCCTCGAGCCCAAGCTCATTATCACAACTCTCGAACAATTACAATCGGATTGAATAACTACAATTGTTCAATTACAGCTATAGTAGACTCTAGGTTACAATGTTGCGGGATTATCCAAAATTCCAAAGGCTCCGGTGTTCTTTCATCTCCGACATATATATACATATACATAACTGTGTGCGTATATATATAATATACGTATAACAGCCAAAGTTCAGCTCTCAAGTGTACGCAAAACTTTTATGTTCATTTCACGCTATACCAGTATGTTTCATGAATTTGTTTGCTAACAGTATCGAAACAAATAACAAGCAGAGGACGAGCTATTCATGAATTGTTTTGCTAGCGTGTACGCTCCCAATATTTTCTATTTGAGAAAACATACTTGTTGCTATTGCAAACTACAAATATTTTTACAGTCGACGCTTTTGCCGTGAATCATTGTCTAACATGTAAAATCGAGAAAAAACATGGTTTATTGTGATGGAAATGTGGAAAACCGCAAAACCGATATAGAAGGGAAAATAAAGGAAAGGAAGGTAGATAAGTAGAAGCTTGGGGTCAAGTTTAATTCACTGAAACCGAGCTGCTTGTATTATCACAAAACAAAATTGCCAGTACGTCATTTCCGTACTCTCGTCCTCGCGAAAATGGTTTTGCTCGTTAAGAAAAAACGAAGAGACAGGGAAGAGAGGAAAAAGCAAACGGAGAGCGCTTTTAAAAAGCTGGCGAACCGTGTGTTACCACAACGAGATACGCGGTGCTATTTGTCGCTTTAAATTGTGTCGCAACTCGTTTTTGAGATCTTTGCCAGGGACGCGTTAAAACACGCTGCAAATATATTTCTGGCTTTTCTGGGGTTTAACTGAAATATGACAAATAACGTTGTAAAACATATGTACTTATGACTTACAGAGTAATTGAGTGTACAAAATATATAGTATACAAAATAGCCAGCGATTTAGGGCTTTAAAAGATCAAAAGAAAAGAAAAGAAAAGAAAAGAAAAGAAAAGAAAAGAAGAAAGATAATATGTTGTGGCAGTCTAAGTCGATCTAAGAAAATAGATAAAGGGAGGGAGGGGCAAACTAGTTAATCTGGAAAGAATCCAAGCGTCAATTTCAAGCATTTACAGAGAATCACTATTGAAAGTTCAAAGGCCGACTAGTGAGCTTCATCCTATCTCATTTTTTAATCAGGCGATGGATCGACGAATCGTATTGATTTCGAGGATTATTATAGTTTTGTGGGAATTTTAAAGCGTGGTTTGTCTAATCTTGTCTCATTAGCTACAGACTCTTTGGCGAGCAGCCTGAAACTTGATCCAGTTTCGAGAAAATGAAAAATTCGTTTTTCCTCTTTGCTTCCCTGTTCCTTCTTTCCTCCTTTTTCCCTTTTTATATCGCGTTAAGACCCGTTAAATAATATTGACTGCCGTGGACGCTGGCTGAGAAGTGCACTTTATAACTAGCTTTAAAATCACTGACATCGATGAGGACAAAGGTAAGTTAGAGGGTCATTTATCTGAGCTGGTGTTATTCCGCTGTACAAACTATTTCCGGCCAGTACCTTTTATGTACTTTCGCTTCCGCTAACAAGCAACGCGCCATGTCCATCACTGTTCTATTATACCTTTCCGCTGTCCCGTTTAATTCATGTACGTATGTTGGGCAATTATTTATTCTTATACCTTTATCCCTAGCAAATTTATAAATTCGATTATTTAAATATTCTTTACCATTATCGCATCTTAATATTTTTAACCTCTTGCCCGTTAAATTTTCGGCTTCATTTACGAACTGTACGAAAGAATCAAAGACCTCATCTTTTGATTTTATACAATAGATCCTAGCTATTTTACTATAATCATCGATAAATGAAATGAAATAGTTTTCTCCATTGAATCCGGTAGTCTTAAAGGGACCACATACGTCCGTATGAATAATTTCCATTATTTCCCTAGCCTTAGTTCGATTATTTTTGAAAGGTAAGTTATGCATTTTGCTTTCTATACACACCCTACATTTCAAAAGTTCCTTTTCAAATTCATTCGGTATGCCAGTCACTAGCTGCTCTTTACCCAAAATCTCTAAATATTTAAAATTTACGTGTCCTAGCATCCTATGCCATCTTTCCTTTTTACTCATACCACTACGTTCGGCGCTGTTTACTAAGTGCTTCTTCCCTTTCAATATACTTTTTATTCTATATGTCCCATTCTCTTTGAACGCTACAGCTGTAAGTATATTATCCTCATCTATTACTTTCGCAATATTTCCTTTGGAAATAACCGTATTCTTATTGTCTGTTAGTTTACATAAACTAATCAAATTTGCGGACATTTCTTTCGCGTAAAATACTTTCCTCATATTTATTTTATTTTGTTTTCCGAATGCTTCAAAATAACTTATAACATTCCCAACTTTTGTCGCTATTATCGATCTATCATCGCCTAAATATATATTTACCGGTTCTTTTAGGTCGATAGATTTATCGAAATAATTTATATTATTAATTATGTGATCGATACAACCGCTATCTAATAGCCACACTATTTCGTTCTTACTTATTTCATTCGTCTCACTGCTGTTTGCTGCGTGCGCCGTTGCTGTCCATATGCCTGCTCTTGAGTTTCCATGCTCGCCCGTGCCGGTTCTTCATTGACGATGAAAGTTTCCACGTCCTCTGCTCGTATTGCCTTCGTTCCCTCTTCCTCTGTTTCGACCACGTGTTGGCCCATGCCAATAGCCGTTACTGCTTCCCGCTTGGACGCCATTTTGACACTCTCTCGCAAAGTGTCCTAATCTTCCACATCTGAAGCATCCTTCCTTTTTTGCAGAAAAGGCGTTGGTTTGCCTTTCTCCTCGATTGGATTTATTTTTCTTCTCTGCTATCTCTATTTTATTTTTTACATACGCTACCGTTTGATCCTCTTCATTCAATGCGTCTATTATGTCCGCTATGTAGCTGTATTCTTCGGGTAACGTATTCAGCATGTAATTCAGCTTTTCCCTCTCACTTACTTGTGCGCCCGCACTTTTTAATTCATTGATTAATTTCTCAAAATCGTTAAAGAATGATGCTGAATCACTGTAGTTCTCCAGTCTTATGTTTTCCAATCTCCTTCTGCATACGATCTGCAGTGCCGTCGACTCTTTCAAGTACATTTCATCGAACCTTTTTATTATATCATACGCCGTTTTTCCTTCCCTAACATACTCCAATTGTCTGTTCGATATTGCACTATAAATTATATTTATCGCCTTCAAATCCTTTTTGTCCCAGTCTTCATCGTCTCTTTCGTTCTTCATTCTCGTTGTAACAACCTCGCATTCCTTATATTTGAGAAACATCGTGATTCTTTGCTTCCACATTCCATAATCCTCACCATCGAATATAGGTATCATGATTTCCGATCTCTCCATTTTAATTGATTCTTCTTTTTTTTTCTCTTCTTACTCAAGCGTTCCTACGTGCTCGAAGTATATTTTGTTCCTCTGAAAGTTTTTTTTTCTTTACTGAAAACTCACTCGCAAGATCGTAACCACGCACTAAATATCTTGCAAAACTAGTAACCACGCTCTGCTACCATGTTAAGGAAATTCGAGGATTTGGGAATACAAATAATTGACTATCTTTCCCACACAACAGTTATACATCTATATTACACTCTGAAGAACGTCTTGCACGCACGCTTGTCGCCAACCGACTATCCTAGATTCTTCTAACATCTGGCAACAGTCTTTTGTCTCCCCTAAGACCTTGACGCCCTCTGGCCCTTACACACACACTCTCATGTACAGTGTAAATGTATCACTTCCCTAACACAATTATCCCGCGTTAGGTTCAATCAGGTTAGTCCCACGCGAAAATGATCCAACCATGCGAAAACGAGTGTATTCTGATTTCTGTTGCAGATACTTCTGGCTTGTGCATTTCTTTTCGCTTTTCGTCGCTACTTACGACTCTTACGACTTACGTCTTACGACTAGGAACATGTATTGCAGTTTGAAACTTTACATGAGAATGATGATGATTGCGGTCTGTATACCGCCAGCATTTCTTTTCATCCTTCCATTACAGACTGGTAAGTTGATACTGATTAATTATGCGAACGAAATCCTATATAATGGCTACAAAAAATATTTGCATCATTATTCTCGTTTCCTAATGAATCGCTGTTTTAATCAAGTTTTATATTGCATCAAATTTCTGTAGTTACACGAAAGTACTAAATTATAGAAAACTTGATATACACGGATTTAATTAATTGATAAATTAGTCAATATATAGGCATTATTATTTCACGTGAAATTTTACAACGTCAAAAACCTAACATTCCTGTACGAGCAGTATTAATCACAAATTGTGAGAATGCCTACTGATAAGGAAGAAAGATAATATAGAAAACGCAGACTTATGGAAAGAGAATCCCTGACATTAGACACGAATACGCGATTTCACGAAATATTTTATGGTATATATAAGATAGAGAATATATATAGAGTACATATAAGTATATATAGAGTAAGAATATATATAGAGCCAAACCAACCAATTACTTTAATTAATGCAAGCTGTACTCGAGATTCGCGCATCTTGTGTATACACACCGGGTCAGACAAAAGTTTTCATTCATCCCAGTAGAACTTTCGTAGTCCTTGAATGAGTGGACTGATTCTTCGTGCGAAAACAAATTGGAAGCGCAGAGGGATGTATTGTTTCAGCGAATATCGATTTTAAAGCACGGTTTTAAAGCACGGTATAATCAATTCCTTTACATAAAATTATATTGTATAGGCTATTGTTATTTAAACACTTTAAATTGGATGGTTTTTACATATGCTAAAAAAATGGAAAATGATGATGATGAATCAATGACACGTAGAAAATTATAATCTATTGTATTGCTGTTATCTAATGGTGTTGTAATTGACTGTATGGTGGATGTATCTAATGGTGTTGTAGTTGACTGTATGTTGTTCAATATTGCCATGAAACTCTTCTGATTCATTGTCACTTATACGAAGTATGGAAGTATACGAAATTGATAAAATTATTAATAATATTTACGAAGAGAAAGTAAACTGTTGGATATATGACAAAATAATTCTATTTTAAATAAGAGACTGGTCCGCGTGGTTATTTTGTTTACAAAATCAAACGAATTTAATGAATGTAATGGTAAGGAAGTAACTATAAGTGGCTGTTAAACTATTTTTATGCTTGAAAAGTAATTCGCAAAGTAATGTAAAGCAGTACTACTGAGTTGTACATAACCTCTTTCAGAATTTGTTCTTAACCTCTTGCTTCATAACTTCCTTAATTATACTCTTCAAACTTATTGACTACTTCGATGTTGTTACGAACAGAAACTGATAAAATATTAATCTTAAATATAGATTGAAATGAAAGCTTGTCACGTAAATATATATATATATATATATATATATATATATATATATATATATATATATATATATATATATATATATATATGTACTACTTACTCAAACTATGGATCACATAACCTATACAAAAAAAAAAAATTATTGTACACTATAAAGCAAGAGGTTAAATCTTTAATCTGTTAAGAATTAAATTTTTTATTGTAACTGCGAAAATTATAAAAGTACCAAGCGAAGCAAGTACGGAATATATGCGGAATATGAATCGCTCAACGAACCAAAGAGCGGCTCAGTGACAAAATTAGTAAAGTAAAGACCACAAATATTACAACATTATATTCTACCACAAAATAATTCTCTATACAAAAAAGGTACACAACGAATCGATTTTTCACAACGATAAGAGTCAACAGAACCAATCAAGACCAGGCGAGACTCTCATAAGACAACGATATCAGAGGGATCAAATCAGCGACTTCAATCTATGTTACAGAGTATAGTTATCAAGAAAAATTGCTCTTTTCATGAAAAGTATGGTAATGATACTCTTATAATACATTGTATATCTGGCAGTCGGGTGTGCCCGTGGCCATCGGAAATGTAAAGACGACGCTTTTAGAAAGTGATAGCGCCATCGCGTTTTAAAAACGCGTTAGAAGAAGGTCGGTTTCGCTATCCAAGGCGAATCGAAAAGTGTGCGTGTTGCGAGAATCAGAGTTGATCGAGACGTCGAAGCATAGAGTCGTTAGAATTGAGTTGCGAGTGTTGTCGAGTGTTAGAGTTGCTAGTGAGAGAGAGAGAGAGAGAGAGAGAGTAAATACGAGCGTTGCATTTAGTTTTCCTGTTAATCAAACATCGTTTCTCTGTCTAACTAATATCTGTATTTTCAATCCATTATTAATATATTCCGATATTACAAGTGGGGGCTCGTCCGGGATTGAATAAGACAGAGAAACGATACGATTTAACGGAGCTATTTCTGCGGGAGTAGAAAAGAATAGAATAAAATGGCAAACGTTGAAGACGAACGATTGTCGGGTGAAGAGGATTTGACGCTGGAGGAGCTGAGGAGTAAGCTCGCACAGATGAATCTGCCTATATCCGGTGCGAGATCAGTGCTGGTTGCCAGGTTGAACAGAGCGTGCAAACCTGGTCGATCTGCTCCTAAGGATTCGAAGCGTGGCGAAGAACCAACAAACCAGCGAGATCTAAGAAGCAAGCAGAGAGCCGAACGCAGTCAAGAGGGAGAGGAAGACCTCGAGAAGCTGAGGACGAAAGAGCTGAGAGCGCGTCTCGTTAGCTTGGGGTTGAAGGTAACGGGAAGAAAATCCGAACTACGCGCGCGGCTACAGGCGGCCCTAGAAGGAGACGATGTATCGTCGGAAGAAGAGAGCTCCGACGAAAGTGAAGGCGAGGACGATAAACAAGGCGCGCGAGAATACAGGAGAGGCACGCGAGCGGTGTATCAGGACCGCGATGAGTAGCAGCAGAAGGTATGCGTCGGTTCGATGTTGAGTCTTAAAGACGTGGAAGACTCATTAGAGAAATTCAGCGGGGATGATCTGCTGAGGGTAAATCAGTGGGTGGAAGACTTCGAGGAAATGGCAGAAGTGTGGGGTTGGTCAGACGCCCACATGGTGGCCTATGCTAAGAAATTACTCGCAGGCTCCGCTCAGGCCTTCGTACGACAAGAGCGATGCGCGAAGTCCTGGGCAAAGCTAAAAAAGGCGTTGAGGAATGAGTTTGAAAATGTAGTAAGCGACCAACAGATACATGGCGAGTTATCCCATAGAAAGAAGAAAGCAGATGAGAGTCTGCAACAATATATGTATCACATGTGCGGGATTGCAAAACAAGGAAGGGTTGATACGCAATCCTTGATAGACTACATTATTCAAGGCATTCCCGACGAGGTCGCGAACAAGACTGTGCTATACGGAGCCAGGAATATCGAGCAATTAAAAGAGCGTTTCAGGCGCTACGAAGCGATAAAAAGAGATATGGAGATGAGGACGAAATTTGAGGAGCCGAAGAGTAACAGGGTAAAGCCGGTGGCGAAGCTGTCCGAAACCGAGAGGAACAAGGAACCCGGTCGATCTGGAGATGCGAGGAAGACGCGATGCTACAATTGCGGTGATGCGGAGCACGTGTGTGCGGAGTGTCCGAGCAAGTCGAGAGGACCTAAATGCTTCAAATGTAGGGAGTACGGACACATCGCATCAAGTTGCGACAATTTGGGTGAGCCCTCAAAAAAAGTTTACAGCATGTTTCGGTCGTTAAAAACAAGGCGTGGTAAGGATGTTAAGATGGAAAATTTCGAATTGAGCGCGTTGATAGACACCGGTAGTGAGCTGACTCTAATGCGAGCAGATCAGCATGTGAAAATCGGAGCGCCCAGATTAAGTCGGGAAATCGTTGGATTTCGCGGTGTCGGTTCCGGAAGGAATTTTACGCTCGGGAAATTTTCGACGAACATTATTATAGACAATGAGTCGTACTGTATAACCATACACGTAGTTCCAGACACAGTGATGCAACATTCGCTTATTATTGGCGCAGACTTTTTGGACACTGTTGAAATAAGTATAAAAGGGGGAGAATCTTTTATTAGTAGAATAAAGGACGAAAATCCCGATGAGTGTCCGGAAGTCCTCAAGATAGATGTAGAGACACAGGCGAGTGAGATAGATTTGTCACACGTTAAGGACATGCAACATAGGCTAAAAAGAGATTTGAAGAGAACCAAAGCATTGCTAAGAGACGCTCAAACGATGCTGGAGAGATCGAAAGGTGACTCGACGGGTAAAGCAGCTTTACGACAGCTGAAGAACCAGTTAGAAGATGCAGAATGCGCTAGAGCAGTTGCAGTTAAAGCGAAACAGGCACTGGAGCAAGAACCGAATGAGACGCAGGCTTCGTTGCAGGAAGTACTGCGGCAACGTTCCGAAGCAGGAGATCGTGTTAATGTAGCTAGTCGCGAACGAACTGAGCTACTGTCGCAATTGGAAGAAAATAAAGAAGAGTTAGCAGAAGTTTTGAAGAAGTATCGGGCAGCAGTGCAGCAAGTGTCGGAGGAACGGAGAATAGTGGCAAGACACGTGGTGATTGGTAAAGTGGACCAAGAGATGGTGTCCTCGTCGGATTCTTGCGGCCAGCAGGAGGACTTAGCGAACATCACGAGGAGGAAGAATCTGGCTAAACAACAGCAACAGGATGTTGTTGATGATATTTGCGAATTTACTGAGAAGGATAGCGTTGCGGGTGTGAGGGTTGTTTCAAGTTTTCGGATAGACTCGAAGAGAGTGAATGCAAGGCGAACGAAAAGACAAGGGAAGTCGCACGTGCGGAATCCCTCCAATAATATCGATATACAGAGGATGTGGATGACGAGGACGACGATGGGATTGTCGAGGACACGATGAACGTGAAGACCTTCGAAAAAGAAGAGATCATAGTCTCGGTAGATGGTAAGTTGTTAACGTCTTCCATGTACGAACCGAGCCTACGAAAATGTCACGACGCTGCCACGACGATCAAAGCCCCTGACAAGAGTGAAACGTGTAAACAAACAACGGAGAGGAAGATAGAGGAAGAGCGAAAGAGGAGCAGTAGCATCGAGGACGAACAGGCCGCGGTGTTCCAAGAGGAACGAGATCAGCTGCGTGCGGACGCAAAGAGACGGATTGAGGAGATCCAAATCCGAAACAAGCGGGCGTATAACAGGAGACGCAAGAAGGCGACAGCATACAGGACGGGAGATCTAGTGGCAATCGAGAGGATGCAGAGGGGTCCCGGGCTAAAGCTGCATCCGAAGTTTCTTGGACCGTATCGGGTGATAAAAGTCCTGCGAAATGACCGATGCATAGTGCAGCGAGAGGGGGAGCACGAAGGGCCACGTACAACTTCCACGGCAGCCGATCACATGAAATGGTGGAATGCTGACGATAGTGATGTAAGTGCGAGCGGCGATGATGAGCACATCTGCGGGCAGATGTGATTGTCAGGAAAGGCCGATTGTAATATCGTAGAATAGCTTTGATTGGAGATCGGCTGAAAATAGAAAACCCGTGTACGTCGTGTTTCTGTGGTTCGTTTACATTTAAGAGTGCCTACGTGACTAAAGGCACGTAGTTGGTAGTTCTTACATAGGTATGAGGGAAACAATAGACAACGTTAGAAGAAGGTCGGTTTCGCTATCCAAGGCGAATCGAAAAGTGTGCGTGTTGCGAGAATCAGAGTTGATCGAGACGTCGAAGCATAGAGTCGTTAGAATTGAGTTGCGAGTGTTGTCGAGTGTTAGAGTTGCTAGTGAGAGAGAGAGTTACCAAATAGTTGTCAAGTTATTTGTTGTAAATACGAGCGTTGCATTTAGTTTTCCTGTTAATCAAACATCGTTTCTCTGTCTAACTAATATCTGTATTTTCAATCCATTATTAATAAATTATAATTAATCGGACAAAATTACACCTTTAATATATTCCGATATTACATTACCGTGATGTAATATTTATCATGCTTATTTTGTACGTAAAACGAATCGTTGGAATATTCCCGAAGCTAACGAAGCATTTCCCAAAAGTTAAACCGAAGAAATTAACGCGAATAGTTAAGTGAAATTTTTCCATTAACTTGCTGACCAACCGGCAAATAAAAAATCATAAAAATTGTTTCAATGTGTTGAGGTCACGCATAACTTCTTTTTTCATTGACGATTACCAAACAGGTAAAATTTCGAAATTGTACGAAGGCCACGTGACCAGATCGTATTGGAATTTGAAGTGCATGGAAAAAGACAACTCGAAGTACAAACCTTGAGCTGTACTACTCGAAGTACAAACGTGAACTAATGGATGCAGAAAAGCAATTAACGCCAAACATCCGAACAGCATCTTGGAGCCCGTCATTGTTCTGAAATAAAAGAAGTGACGAATTAAAAAGACGCAGGACTAATAATAATAAAGGAAACTTAGTTCGTATTATAAATTGAATTTACATCAGAAAAGAAGCACGATCAAGCGAAACAGATCGTAGAAATGACAAATATCATCGATATACGTTTCAGTGTAATTTCACTTTTGAAAATTATTTAGTTTAATACGATCGTATTCATCGCTCCGAAACTTTCATTGTGCTGCAATTTGTGCTGCGTCTTTTTAATTTCTCTATCTTTCTGTGTTTTCGGAAAAATTACTTGAAAGATTAAGAATTGCTTGCCTTATTTTATTTTCGATTAGTTAGGATTTGATTATTCCAGGCAAGGTTTATTATTTATAACAGGTTTTATCACTTGTTTATTATTTAGGAGTTTGTTATTTTAGGATTAGTACCTTTTAGGATTTCTTATCCTTCGAGTTTCTGTTTCAGATATCTAGGTCTATTTCAAGATATTTTATTACATTAGGATTATTTATTCGATTAAGATAATTTAAGAGTTTCACAATGTACAAAGAAATAATCGCGTGAAATTTAGATTTATGCTTTAAACGTATTACACACGCGGTAATTTCAATGTCTATAGCCTCGAACGTGTTCTGATTAGTTGTGTCATTGTCTGTGACATTGAAATCACAAAAATCCATTGCAAGTGTGCTGTCATGCAATGTGGATGTAATTGGGTTTTTTGGGGTTAGGTTGGGGTTAGGTTGTATCATCTGATTTGTACAGTACTATTTTAACGCAAGGACAGGAAAGTTATTATATATTTCCCGTCCATTATTTGAATCGTTGTGAAGTGTAACGAATTATATTCCATTCGAGGAGATGTTAATGAATTACCCATTTCATATGTAATTACATGGAAATAAAAATCATTGCAAAAATAATTGATCTAATGACAACGGAATTTTCAATATTTTTTTGATTCGTCACGTCTTTTTCGTAATATATCTTTTATAGGTACGTGATTTATTAATCGTTCGAATGGAAATAATTATTCGTATAATATTCAAATGATTCTAGCCATAAAATAAATTAAAACGATACCTGTCAATGATATGCAATCTGCATATGACATCAACCTCGATCTATGCTTATACAAGAAATTTTATCAATCAATGACTAGATATACAATAATCAAATATTATAAAATTTCCTGAAAACCTTTAGGTGTTAATATTAAGGTGTTAATATCTTTAATATTTGCAAGTTATTGTTTAGCGCTAATTAGTTAGAATGTAACAAGTGGTGTACCAGAATTGAGATAATTAAGCCACACGAACAATCTTATTTAGATCTTTTTAATTTTTTAATTCTCTTTTGCTCTAATACTTCGTAAAATTAATCTTCATTAGCTACTACACTTCATAGAATAACAAGAGATAATTTTTCTTATATAACGTTTCATTCATAAAATCTATCATTAAAGTATATCTTCATAAAAATATCATTCCATACTAACGGTATATTTGGTGTCATACGAGATAACAGTTACCAGTGATGACATATGTAACTTTATAAAGATATCTCGTTTTATTATATATTAAAAGAATGTACTCATTGCTGCTATATTTCAGATGAAAAAAAGGAGGCAACGATTTTACAGTAAAATCGTTCGTTTACAACTGATTCATTTACATTTCATGATAATACTGTGCATTCTGAATATGCTATGATTTGGTTTAAAATAATAAATAGTCCATTCTTGCATACTATTGCTCCAGCTTTACTTGTATTTTCGATATTGGTATAAATAGAAAGACAATTAATGTCGTTCGAGTCTATTTTCGGATCATTTATATTACGTTTAATCCATATAGTTATCATATGAGACATAGTATCGTAAAATTTGGAAGAATAAAACGTTCGTACAGGAAGTACATTTTATAAGAACTCCAACAAATCTGCGTGTGCACCTAAAATACAAACTGATAGTGATTGTTCATAAGTTTATATACATTATCTAATGTCAATCGAAGGTATCAATTCTTTTTCTCCATAAGAGTACTTTTTCATTTATATGTGTTCAAAAATACATGTGTTCAACCGTGAAGCATATGTCACCTACAACGAAAAAGAGTTTTCCTATACTTAATATTTCCTTTATATACCTATGAAAGTCTATTCTTCGCGTAGTATGAAATTATGAATAAATCTGGAATATTGTTCAATCTGAAAAGAAAAATAACTTATTGACATCATTCATTGATACGAGATTCAGAATGTTTGTTTTGTCTTGCAGAAAAAGAAGGCAGCCCTCCCTTTCTTTTAATGTGAAATAGAAAGCGAAAATTTGAAAACAGATTTTTTGGAAATTTACTTGCAAATATCGTTTTCAATATCGTGATTTTCTTCCCAATGGTACTGTACTTTCAAATTTTCCAGTATCCCTCTAAAAACAAAAAGTCGAACCTCGTTATTGTTAACGTAGGCATTACAAGGAAGAGAAGTATTAGAAAGCAGCTCCTTTTTATTATGGATTTCTTTATAATCGTGTAAATAAGAAATTCCGGAAATTTTTTCCTAAAGAATTTAATTCTTGTGTTTTGATTGATAATTATTACACTACATACTAACTTTTCGCATACTGTTCGCGTCTAACAATTTCCTAATAATAACTACTTCAAAATAACATATGTTCTTGCACGAATTCAAAAGTACGTATGATACAATTACAATTGATTCTAAAATAATAATTATTTAAAGATATTAAGATACTAATTAAACGTTTCACTATATTTCAAAATCTGGAACAACAAATTTTTATTTATAAAAAATGAAACTGTCTTTATATATTCTTTGTCATGATGCTATTTCTTATTGCCATGTCGACATTTTTTAAAATTCATTTTGTTATCTCTACGCAATATGAAAATTCATATACTGCTTAATATTTTTTACATATTATCCATCCACCGCATGATATCTCCTGAAAAATCAAAATATTAATGTTGTATTATTACAATGCTTCTTAAATTTCAATTTTTGACAAATTTGAAATCCAATATATTTTGCACAATTATTATTTATCAAAAAATTCCAAGTTAGTAACTTTCTTTTCAAATGGCAAATAACATATACTTTGACTTACCTGTAAGTTTTTGTTCCCAATCATCATTTCCTCTTATAGAACACATCATTATTGTTCTCATAATTACTACCAGTGTCATAGATATTGTAGTGGCTACAACTGAATTAATAGAAAATGATAAATAACTGTGTATAACACTAACACATAATTGTGTATAACAATGACACATAACTTTTACTTACATATCTGTCGATAAGGGATTACTGTGATATCCTGTTGATGTTTCTTAAGGCACTTGATTAGGTGCGATACGGTATCATTCCTTATGGTATACTGTAGATAAGTATTTTAGAAAATAACAAGAATAAATCTAAATTATTCAGAGGTTCCAGTTTCGGCTTAGACATAAATACAGGACCATTTGCAAAGAAGAAAGGGTGCGTTTCTACAGCCTCGTTATAGTAACCATGAATACCAATCTCTGAATTACTGGTTACTAAACATAAATATCCTATAAAATTTAATATGTTTCTTTAATTTTTAATACATACATGAGTTAGTAGTTCTAAATTATGAATCATCCTACCTGTGATATTACACTTTTCCTTATAATATCATCACTCAAGTGAACAACATTAAGATCATGTAAACCATGTCATCCTATCTTACTGTGAAGATACTTAGTTATGTTATCTAACATTATAAAAATATCATCAAATTCAAGTCCTTTTATTCACATCACATGGCCACGGCGATCTGGTTCTTCGTTATATAATGTTCTAAAATTTGTCGTATATATAGGATGTACAAACCGTGATATCAAGGTATCAGTTCTTCCTTCCCAAGGGACAGTTTCATTAAAATTCTGATAGAATTAAAAATTAATTATTAATATTCTAACAATCATATATGTTAAATACATTATAGTCAACGATATATACCTGAGCGAATGTAGGGGTGATTCCTTGATAATTATAAATGTCATCAGCCTACATCATTGTGCCACTTCTTTGTACTCCAGCCTCTAGATTAACAGCCTAAACAAACATACAAAATTTTATAGAAGCTGCACAAAATATAGTATATATGCGCAATATTGAAGCGTTCAAGGGGATATAAAGGTAATGTACATCACATACACGTGTACTCTCATGCAACAAAATACAATTAGATTTAATAGTATAAGCTCTTTTATTTCTTCATAATAGATTGGAAATTTAAGTGTCTTACGAGGGTGAGTAAAAAGTTACCCGCTCTGTCGGTGTAGAATTTATTTTAAGCAATTGTCAAAAAAGACATACATCATTTTTGACATAATCACTCGATTTCTGTATACACTTTGTCCATTTGCCGAAGGACCTTTGTATTTTCTCATTAAAAAATGTTTTGGGCTGAGCTGCGAACCACGAATGCATCGTCGTCTTCACCTTTTCATCAGCTTTTCCGGCATCCATCTCGCACAAACTTTTTAAAACCCAAATCTGTCGTGCACTATTGCATAAGCAGAGCCGTGGCTGATTTGCAAATGATTTGCCACATTATCCAGTGTCACTCGTCTATTCCATAGAGCATAAGTTCATGAGCACGTTCAATGTTGTCATCGTGGATGTGGACGGGCGTCCAGCTGTTTTTTCATAACACTTGTGCGATCTTCTTTGAACTTTTGTGCCCATTCAAACACACTTCGTGACAAAACACTTTCTCCATAATGACCATTAAATCTTTGATAAATATAGGCATCAAACATAACCTCCGACCACAAGAAACGAATCACAGCATCCTGCACTGTTTTCCTGCAAATCACCATTGCAAAGCGCCATTACTCGCGCAACGGTCACAAACGAATTGACGTAACACAAAGAAACCTGCGCATCAGCACTGAACAGATATTGACGTCATACGAAGAGTGCAGATGGATCAATACGGTCGACAGAAGTTTTAACTATCTGGAGTGCGGATAAATTTTTACTGAGAGTCGTATAGGAATCTATAATCTGTAAGTACACCTTTGGCTGAATGGAAATTTCTCTTACATATAGTCAAAAATGCAGAAACTGTGTATTGAATTGGAAAGTGATACAAAATAAGTGAAGTTTCGAGGTTGCATGTGATTGCATGAGTACACAGGACGTTTTTAGCGAATAAAAAATAAGTTTGAAAGACACGAGACTTATCTTGTATTTTATGCACTCTCTGTGTCCGAATTTCCAGAAGCTCTCTATCTTATGAAGTGTTTTAGATTAGCCGGAAAATTTTGTACGTACATACAAGAAGTATACGATCTAAGTGGAATATTCCATTATTCTCTTGATACAACAGAAACGAAATTTACAGATCTTCTCAGAAAGTTGGTTTATTATTACCAAATTAATAGAATTAATATACGTTTATCATCTTTACATACCTAAGTCGTGGAGGTTTATCGTGCGTAAAAAATTAGTGTCGTTTCAAGGTTACATTTCGTACATTTTAAGCCTATAATTTGTAACGTACAAAACAATGTAAATTTGAGCTGTTTCTTATCTCCACAATAAGAAAATCCAACTTTACGTTTTTTACACAATGATATTTATGGAACAGTAATATCGTATTATTGCATCGCTTGGAGGATGAAGTCAAGGTACGATGTGACCCTAGTGTAAACGCTGGGATACCCAGCTGTGCCGCACTTATAAGCATAAGACACAATACCTATTAAATACGAGGTTAATTCATGTTGTATCAGCAGTGGTCCGGCGCGGTCAGCCTGAAAGGATCGTTAAATTTTTAATCAAAGATACTGAAATATATCGATCGAATTGTAT
>NW_022884102.1:0-25750 GCF_011952255.1 Bombus vosnesenskii | reverse complement strand
CTTCAAATGTAGGGAGTACGGACACATCGCATCAAGTTGCGACAATTTGGGTGAGCCCTCAAAAAAAGTTTACAGCATGTTTCGGTCGTTAAAAACAAGGCGTGGTAAGGATGTTAAGATGGAAAATTTCGAATTGAGCGCGTTGATAGACACCGATAGTGAGCTGACTCTAATGCGAGCAGATCAGCATGTGAAAATCGGAGCGCCCAGATTAAGTCGGGAAATCGTTGGATTTCGCGGTGTCGGTTCCGGAAGGAATTTTACGCTCGGGGAATTTTCGACGAACATTATTATAGACAATGAGTCGTACTGTATAACCATACACGTAGTTCCAGACACAGTGATGCAACATTCGCTTATTATTGGCGCAGACTTTTTGGACACTGTTGAAATAAGTATAAAAGGGGGAAAATCTTTTATTAGTAGAATAAAGGACGAAAATCCCGATGAGTGTCCGGAAGTCCTCAAGATAGATGTAGAGACACAGGCGAGTGAGATAGATTTGTCACACGTTAAGGACATGCAACATAGGCTAAAAGGAGATTTGAAGAGAACCAAAGCATTGCTAAGAGACGCTCAAACGATGCTGGAGAGATCGAAAGGTGACTCGACGGGTAAAGCAGCTTTACGACAGCTGAAGAACCAGTTAGAAGATGCAGAATGCGCTAGAGCAGTTGCAGTTAAAGCGAAACAGGCACTGGAGCAAGAACCGAATGAGACGCAGGCTTCGTTGCAGGAAGTACTGCGGCAACGTTCCGAAGCAGGAGATCGTGTTAATGTAGCTAGTCGCGAACGAACTGAGCTACTGTCGCAATGGGAAGAAAATAAAGAAGAGTTAGCAGAAGTTTTGAAGAAGTATCGGGCAGCAGTGCAGCAAGTGTCGGAGGAACGGAGAATAGTGGCAAGACACGTGGTGATTGGTAAAGTGGACCAAGAGATGGTGTCCTCGTCGGATTCTTGCGGCCAGCAGGAGAACTTAGCGAACATCACGAGGAGGAAGAAACAACAGCAACAGGATGTTGTTGATGATATTTGCGAATTTACTGAGAAGGATAGCGTTGCGGGTGTGAGGGTTGTTTCAAGTTTTCGGATAGACTCGAAGAGAGTGAATGCAAGGCGAACGAAAAGACAAGGGAAGTCGCACGTGCGGAATCCCTCCAATAATATCGATATACAGAGGATGTGGATGACGAGAACGACGATGGGATTGTCGAGGACACGATGAACGTGAAGACCTTCGAAAAAGAAGAGATCATAGTCTCGGTAGATGGTAAGTTGTTAACGTCTTCCATGTACGAACCGAGCCTACGAAAATGTCACGACGCTGCCACGACGATCAAAGCCCCTGACAAGAGTGAAACATGTAAACAAACAACGGAGAGGAAGATAGAGGAAGAGCGAAAGAGGAGCAGTAGCATCGAGGGCGAACAGGCCGCGGTGTTCCAAGAGGAACGAGATCAGCTGCGTGCGGACGCAAAGAGACGGATTGAGGAGATCCAAATCCGAAACAAGCGGGCGTATAACAGGAGACGCAAGAAGGCGACAGCATACAGGACAGGAGATCTAGTGGCAATCGAGAGGATGCAGAGGGGTCCCGGGCTAAAGCTGCATCCGAAGTTTCTTGGACCGTATCGGGTGATAAAAGTCCTGCGAAATGACCGATACATAGTGCAGCGAGAGGGGGAGCACGAAGGGCCACGTACAACTTCCACGGCAGCCGATCACATGAAATGGTGGAATGCTGACGATAGTGATGTAAGTGCGAGCGGCGATGATGAGCACATCTGCGGGCAGATGTGATTGTCAGGAAAGGCCGATTGTAATATCGTAGAATAACTTTGATTGGAGATCGGCTGAAAATAGAAAACCCGTGTACGTCGTGTTTCTGTGGTTCGTTTACATTTAAGAGTGCCTACGTGACTAAAGGCACGTAGTTGGTAGTTCTTACATAGGTATGAGGGAAACAATAGACAACGTTAGAAGAAGGACGGTTTCGCTATTCGAGGCGAATCGAAAAGTGTGCGTGTTGCGAGAATCAGAGTTGATCGAGACGTCGAAGCATAGAGTCGTTAGAATTGAGTTACGAGTGTTGTCGAGTGTTAGAGTTGCTAGTGAGAGAGAGAGAGAGAGTTACCAAATAGTTGTCAAGTTATTTGTTGTAAATACGAGCGTTGCATTTAGTTTTCCTGTTAATCAAACATCGTTTCTCTGTCTAACTAATATCTGTATTTTCAATCCATTATTAATAAATTATAATTAATCGGACAAAATTACACCTTTAATATATTCCGATATTACATTACCGTGATGTAATATTTATCATGCTTATTTTGTACGTAAAACGAATCGTTGAAATATTCCCGCAGCTAACGAAGCATTTCCCAAAAGTTAAACCGAAGAAATTAACGCGAATAGTTAAGTGAAATTTTTCCATTAACTTGCTGACCAACCGGCAAATAAAAAATCATAAAAATTGTTTCAATGTGTTGAGGTCACGCATAACTTCTCTTTTCATTGACGATTACCAAACAGGTAAAATTTCGAAATTGTACGAAGGCCACGTGACCAGATCGTATTGGAATTTGAAGTGCATGGAAAAAGACAACTCGAAGTACAAACCTTGAGCTGTACTACTCGAAGTACAAACGTGAACTAATGGATGCTGAAAAGCAATTAACGCCAAACATCCGAACAGCATCTTGGAGCCCGTCATTGTTCTGAAATAAAAGAAGTGACGAATTAAAAAGGCGCAGGACTAATAATAATAAAGGAAACTTAGTTCGTATTATAAATTGAATTTACATCAGAAAAGAAGCACGATCAAGCGAAACAGATCGTAGAAAAGACAAATATCATCGATATACGTTTCAGTGTAATTTCACTTTTGAAAATTATTTAGTTTAATACGATCGTATTCATCGCTCTGAAACTTTCATTGTGCTGCAATTTGTGCTGCGTCTTTTTAATTTCTCTATCTTTCTGTGTTTTCGGAAAAATTACTTGAAAGATTAAGAATTGCTTGCCTTATTTTATTTTCGATTAGTTAGGATTTGATTATTCCAGGTAAGGTTTATTATTTATAACAGGGTTTATCACTTGTTTATTATTTAGGAGTTTGTTATTTTAGGATTAGTACCTTTTAGGATTTCTTATCCTTCGAGTTTCTGTTTCAGATATCTAGGTCTATTTCAAGATATTTTATTACATTAGGATTATTTATTCGATTAAGATAATTTAAGAGTTTCACAATGTACAAAGAAATAATCGCGTGAAATTTATATTTATGCTTTAAACGTATTACACACGCGGTAATTTCAATGTCTATAGCCTCGAACGTGTTCTGATTAGTTGTGTCATTGTCTGTGACATTGAAATCACAAAAATCCATTGCAAGTGTGCTGTCATGCAATGTGGATGTAGTTGGGTTTTTTGGGGTTAGGTTGGGGTTAGGTTGTATCATCTGATTTGTACAGTACTATTTTAACGCAAGGACAGGAAAGTTATTATATATTTCCCGTCCATTATTTGAATCGTTGTGAAGTGTAACGAATTATATTCCATTCGAGGAGATGTTAATGAATTACCCATTTCATATGTAATTACATGGAAATAAAAATCATTGCAAAAATAATTGATCTAATGACAACGGAATTTTCAATATTTTTTTGTTTCGTCACGTCTTTTTCGTAATATATCTTTTATAGGTACGTGATTTATTAATCGTTCGAATGGAAATAATTATTCGTATAATATTCAAATGATTCTAGCCATAAAATAAATGAAAACGATACCTGTCAATGATATGCAATCTGCATATGACATCAACCTCGATCTATGCTTATACAAGAAATTTTATCAATCAATGACTAGATATACAATAATCAAATATTATAAAATTTCCTGAAAACCTTTAGGTGTTAATATTAAGGTGTTAATATCTTTAATATTTGCAAGTTATTGTTAAGCGCTAATTAGTTAGAATGTAACAAGTGGTGTACCAGAATTGAGATAATTAAGCCACACGAACAATCTTATTTAGATCTTTTTAATTTTTTAATTCTCTTTTGCTCTAATACTTCGTAAAATTAATCTTTATTAGCTACTACACTTCATAGAATAACAAGAGATAATTTTTCTTATATAACGTTTCATTCATAAAATCTATCATTAAAGTGTATCTTCATAAAAATATCATTCCATACTAACGGTATATTTGGTGTCATACGAGATAACAGTTACCAGTGATGACATATGTAACTTTATAAAGATATCTCGTTTTATTATATATTAAAAGAATGTACTCATTGCTGCTATATTTCAGATGAAAAAAAGGAGGCAACGATTTTACAGTAAAATCGTTCGTTTACAACTGATTCATTTACATTTCATGCTAATACTGCGCATTCTGAATATGCTATGATTTGGTTTAAAATAATAAATAGTCCATTCTTGCATACTATTGCTCCAGCTTTACTTGTATTTTCGATATTGGTATAAATAGAAAGACAATTAATGTCGTTCGAGTCTATTTTCGGATCATTTATATTACGTTTAATCCATATAGTTATCATATGAGACATAGTATCGTAAAATTTGGAAGAATAAAACGTTCGTACAGGAAGTACATTTTATAAGAACTCCAACAAATCTGCGTGTGCACCTAAAATACAAACTGATAGTGATTGTTCATAAGTTTATATACATTATCTAATGTCAATCGAAGGTATCAATTCTTTTTCTCCATAAGAGTACTTTTTCATTTATATGTGTTCAAAAATACATGTGTTCAACCGTGAAGCATATGTCACCTACAACGAAAAAGAGTTTTCCTATACTTAATATTTCCTTTATATACCTATGACAGTCTATTCTTCGCGTAGTATGAAATTATGAATAAATCTGGAATATTGTTCAATCTGAAAAGAAAAATAACTTATTGACATCATTCATTGATACGAGATTCAGAATGTTTGTTTTGTCTTGCAGAAAAAGAAGGTAGCCCTCCCTTTCTTTTAATGTGAAATAGAAAGCGAAAATTTGAAAACAGATTTTTTGGAAATTTACTTGCAAATATCGTTTTCAATATCGTGATTTTCTTCCCAATGGTACTGTACTTTCAAATTTTTCAGTATCCCTCTAAAAACAAAAAGTCGAACCTCGTTATTGTTAACGTAGGCATTACAAGGAAGAGAAGTATTAGAAAGCAGCTCCTTTTTATTATGGATTTCTTTATAATCATGTAAATAAGAAATTCCGGAAATTTTTTCCTCAAGAATTTAATTCTTGTGTTTTGATTGATAATTATTACACTACATACTAACTTTTCGCATACTGTTCGCGTCTAACAATTTCCTAATAATAACTACTTCAAAATAACATATGTTCTTGCACGAATTCAAAAGTACGTATGATACAATTACAATTGATTCTAAAATAATAATTATTTAAAGATATTAAGATACTAATTAAACGTTTCACTATATTTCAAAATCTGGAACAACAAATTTTTATTTATAAAAAATGAAACTGTCTTTATATATTCTTTGTCATGATGCTATTTCTTATTGCCATGTCGACATTTTTTAAAATTCATTTTGTTATCTCTACGCAATATGAAAATTCATATACTGCTTAATATTTTTTACATATTATCCATCCACCGCATGATATCTCCTGAAAAATCAAAATATTAATGTTGTATTATTACAATGCTTCTTAAATTTCAATTTTTGACAAATTTGAAATCCAATATATTTTGCACAATTATTATTTATCAAAAAATTCCAAGTTAGTAACTTTCTTTTCAAATGGCAAATAACATATACTTTGACTTACCTGTAAGTTTTTGTTCCCAATCATCATTTCCTCTTATAGAACACATCATTATTGTTCTCATAATTACTACCAGTGTCATAGATATTGTAGTGGCTACAACTGAATTAATAGAAAATGATAAATAACTGTGTATAACACTAACACATAATTGTGTATAACAATGACACATAACTTTCACTTACATATCTGTCGATAAGGGATTACTGTGATATCCTGTTGATGTTTCTTAAGGCACTTGATTAGGTGCGATACGGTATCATTCCTTATGGTATACTGCAGATAAGTATTTTAGAAAATAACAAGAATAAATCTAAATTATTCAGAGGTTCCAGTTTCGGCTTAGACATAAATACAGGACCATTTGCAAAGAAGAAGGGGTGCGTTTCTACAGCCTCGTTATAGTAACCATGAATACCAATCTCTGAATTACTGGTTACTAAACATAAATATCCTATAAAATTTAATATGTTTCTTTAATTTTTAATACATACATGAGTTAGTAGTTCTAAATTATGAATCATCCTACCTGTGATATTACACTTTTCCTTATAATATCATCACTCCAGTGAACAACATTAAGATCATGTAAACCATGTCATCCTATCTTACTGTGAAGATACTTAGTTATGTTATCTAACATTATAAAAATATCATCAAATTCAAGTCCTTTTATTCACATCACATGGCCACGACGATCTGGTTCTTCGTTATATAATGTTCTAAAATTTGTCGTACATATAGGATGTACAAACCGTGATATCAAGGTATCAGTTCTTCCTTCCCAAGGGACAGTTTCATTAAAATTCTGATAGAATTAAAAATTAATTATTAATATTCTAACAATCATATATGTTAAATACATTATAGTCAACGATATATACCTGAGCGAATGTAGGGGTGATTCCTTGATAATTATAAATGTCATCAGCCCACATCATTGTGCCACTTCTTTGTACTCCAGCCCCTAGATTAACAGCCTAAACAAACATACGAAATTTTATAGAAGCTGTACAAAATATAGTATATATGCGCAATATTGAAGCGTTCAAGGGGATATAAAGGTAATGTACATCACATACACGTGTACTCTCATGCAACAAAATACAATTAGATTTAATAGTATAAGCTCTTTTATTTCTTCATAATAGATTGGAAATTTAAGTGTCTTACGAGGGTGAGTAAAAAGTTACCCGCTCTGTCGGTGTAGAATTTATTTTAAGCAATTGTCAAAAAAGACATACATCATTTTTTGACATAATCACTCGATTTCTGTATACACTTTGTCCATTTGCCGAAGGACCTTCGTATTTTCTCATTAAAAAATGTTTTGGGCTGAGCTGCGAACCACGAATGCATCGTCGTCTTCACCTTTTCGTCAGCTTTTTCGGCATCCATCTCGCACAAACTTTTTAAAATCCAAATCTGTCGTGCACTATTGCATAAGCAGAGCCGTGGCTGATTTGCAAATGATTTGCCACATTATCCAGTGTCACTCGTCTATTCCATAGAGCATAAGTTCATGAGCACGTTCAATGTTGTCATCGTGGATGTGGACGGGCGTCCAGCTGTTTTTTCATAACACTTGTGCGATCTTCTTTGAACTTTTGTGCCCATTCAAACACACTTCGTGACAAAACACTTTCTCCATAATGACCATTAAATCTTTGATAAATATAGGCATCAAACATAACCTCCGACCACAAGAAACGAATCACAGCATCCTGCACTGTTTTCCTGCAAAGCACCATTGCAAAGCGCCATTACTCGCGCAACGGTCACAAACGAATTGACGTAACACAAAGAAACCTGCGCAGCAGCACTGAACAGATATTGACGTCATACGAAGTGTGCAGATGGATCAATACGGTCGACAGAAGTTTTAACTATCTGGAGTGCGGATAAATTTTTACTGAGAGTCGTATAGGAATCTATAATCTGTAAGTATACCTTTGGCTGAATGGAAATTTCTCTTACATATAGTCAAAAATGCAGAAACAGTGTATTGAATTGGAAAGTGATAAAAAATAAGTGAAATTTCGAGGTTGCATGTGATTGCATGAGTACACAGGACGTTTTAGCGAATAAAAAATAATTTTGAAAGACACGAGACTTATCTTGTATTTTATGCACTCTCTGTGTCCGAATTTCCAGGAGCTCTCTATCTTATGAAGTGTTTTAGATTAGCCGGAAAATTTTGTACGTACATACAAGAAGTATACGATCTAAGTGGAATATTCCATTATTCTCTTGATACAACAGAAACGAAATTTACAGATCTTCTCAGAAAGTTGGTTTATTATTACCAAATTAATAGAATTAATATACGTTTATCATCTTTACATACCCAAGTCGTGGAGGTTTATCGTGCGTAAAAAATTAGTGTCGTTTCAAAGTTACATTTCGTACATTTTAAGCCTATAATTTGTAACGTACAAAACAATGTAAATTTGAGCTGTTTCTTATCTCCACAATAAGAAAATCCAACTTTACGTTTTTTACACAATGATATTTATGGAACAGTAATATCGTATTATTGCATCGCTTGGAGAATGAAGTCAAGGTACGATGTGACCCTAGTGTAAACGCTGGGATACCCAGCTGTACCGCACTTATAAGCATAAGACACAATACCTATTAAATACGAGGTTAATTCATGTTGTATCAGCAGTGGTCCGCTGCGGTCAGCCTGAAAGGATCGTTAAATTTTTAATCAAAGATACTGAAATATATCGATCGAATTGTATTGAAATTATACTTATATACAGTAATAATCTTCTATTGATTTGTGTATTGAAATACTCCAATTTATAACGTACATGTTATATGTATTTTGAGCAAAACTAAGATTAGAAGGAAATTAGATTAAATACCATAACGAGGTGTGAGAAGTGGGCAAAACTATTAAATTGTGTTTATCTATTATTTTTAATGTTTAAGACGTCGATTTGATGTTAATTCGAATCGACGTGTCTTCAGATACCGTATAGTTTGTAGTAACTCTGTAACTGAATTACCGTACAAGAATCCTCTCCACCCTGAGCATGTTCGGCGCATATTATACCATCAGTGATATCAGGTGCATTAGGAAATTTGGAATAAGTTATTTTGCATTCGGCGTTCTTAATCACTGGCATTTGTACTTCCATTAATGCATTACGTCGTGGTCGTCCTACGAAGAAAATAAGAAAGATATTTAAGACTGGAACTGTTTAATTTTATTATAAAATTGATATCGCTTACTATATCTTAACGCTCCCCATCCAGCAACAAGGGGGTTATAGCCGACGAAGTTGCTCTTTCGTAGGGGCTCTTTCATACAAATGGGATATACGTACCCTGAAAAATAAAAAAATAAATGAAAATGCAGGAAACGAATGACCAAAAGTATGAGAAAGAATTGTACACGCTTTATGACACAATATATGTGTACAGTAAAAAATTTCAGGATATGATACTTCAGTAATACTCAATAGCATATATATATATATTTGAGGACTTACTCGAAAATGGCACCTCCTCCACCAATCTAAGAATGGCAATATTATGATTGTGTATGTTTTTTATTCCATCCATATGTGCACAATGTGCTGTGGTCAAAACATGCCTAGCCGATATCAGGGAACCTCCGTACTTCCATAGTGGTTTGTCTGGGTTTCGGGGATTACGAAAACCTAATGCAGCGATCCATGGCCAAGCGCCTAAAATGCAATAGTCATAGTTGTGAATATACATAATTTTTTCTCACATAACGAGTAACAACGATTATTACCTATTCGATATTCGATCATACAGCAGACGATAAGTACATACGTACAAATACTCTGAAATAGAGATTTGATAAAGACAGAAATTAAATTTTTATCCCAGTGGAATACAAATTATTAAATAATTCTATATAATTTCTATTTGAACTATACTGAACTATAAAGTTCAAACGTGTAATTTCTGCCCTAACAGTTTTTGATCTCTATCCATATTATTGCTCCTATATCAATTTTTTATTTCAAGCAAAAAGATACTCTTCCTAACATGAAGTAAAAGAAAGAAATAATTCAAGTTAATAAGTAAAGTTACTACCGATAAAATCATAGCATTATTATTTAGTCTAATTGAAATGTACATTGATGTGCTGTTTAATGCCTTTAAAGTTCATTCTTTGCAGTAAATGGCTTATTATTAATCGGCAAGAAAGACATAAAACGTACCAAGTTCAGCTGGTTTACCATCGACCACCCTGGTATGAGAGACGTTGCTAAAACCACAGTATGGTGGTCGCAAAGCCTTATACTTATACACAGTTTTTATTAAAATTTCTCTCTTCTCTTTGTTTGGATCGTTCGGACGGCAAACGATCGTAACATTGCCCTGGTATCTGCACACTGATCGTCTATAAAAATCGGTGGCTGTACGGTACTGTATCTGCCATATTTCTTGCAGAGGTTTACATTTTCTGTAGTCAAGGCACCTGCCTTCTTGATTGTCCGGTGTGGTACATTCTGGATCAAACAATTTTAAAACATTTATACAGTTCAAAGATGCGTAGGAAAGCGACACCGATTACTCAACTTTCGAAGTAAAAAGCCGATCAAGTCCACCGGATTGCTCTACAGACACGTATTAATCCGTAAGAGTTAGTCATCATGTTGATAATAATTATCTAAAGAAACTTTTCACGTGAAAATATAAAATTTTAATTGATTAGATATTGTGTTAGCCATACTTAAGAAAGAAAATGAAAATGAATGAAATGAAAGAAAAAGACGACCTTCAACCTCATTTTTTAAATAAACACTTTGTCAGTTTTGCGGTAAATAAATTCTTAGGAATTCAGGACAGTTTTTAGTGAATCATTTTGTTTCGACCGTTCACGGAGAGACGCGATCGCGAGATAGCACGTCAACGAGAGTTGTAAGTTCCCGTTACGATTAAATAATCGACGCCACGAACTGATCGATCCCCTTATTTCGATTATGATAATAAGGGCAGTTCAATGAAATTCCACAGAATTAACACAAATAAATTAATGTTTATTTCAACAACTTATTAACTAGAAAGATATAAATGGAAGAAAAAAAATGTAACTGCGTTTTGGTTGATAAGTAATGCGCGACATACCACATGTGTTGACGGTTCGACTTCTCGAAAAGTTCTGAACGCCTTTCGATTTTTTTCGGTTTTTCTGGAAGGCGACCCCCACTACGTTCGGATCACGCCACATTCTTTTACTGCGAGGTAAAATACGGGCCACGAGTCGACGTTTCTGGAAGTCGCCCTGCTTAATGAACCATGCGCTTGCCACTACAATGTTTGTTTGCCGGGCAGACGCGACGATCCGTCGCCGACATTATAAAGCCGCGATCGATAGTTAAGAATATGACCTATGGTAAGCCGCATGGCGTAACATTCTCCCCCCGTTGAGAGGGTACCGATCAAACTAGGGAGGTGTGGTTGAAGTTCCCATCTTATTTCGTTTCGGTGGCTAGTTGTTCGGGTTTCTCGAGATCGGGTTGAATTGGCAGTGGGACAAGCCTTTTGACGCCCCGATCCAAATTGCTCTTTGCCGTCTGAACTGTAGCTGTCCGGATGACACTGTCACGTAATTTTTGGGTTGGTCGGTGGAAATAAAATATAGTTGAGTCGTAACACAACTATTTACTTGGTTTTAATCAACCTTTATTATGAATTCAGCAATCACAATGTATCACGCACTGAATTAACAGAAATCACAATTCACTCCAGCCACGTTATGTAAGACTTAGTTACAACAATACATTAAGTACGCGACTTATAAGAGTAGAGACCGACATAGATATGTTGACTATTCTAAGGATACAGAATAAGTGAAGTTTTTCTGACGATACTGTGTCTGAGGAAAGCTAGGGGTGGGTGTGTCTAAGGACACGGGACTATCGGATTTGTTGATGACAATTTTGGTTAGGGAAGTGAGGGCAGTAGACACCATCTCCGATTGGATAATAGGACGGTTGGTGGACCAGGAAGGGTTTTAGCCGCCCTCGCGAGAAAGTTGCCAACGGAACATACCAGATGTGGAGAAAACCAACTTTCTAAGCTAACACGTGGTAGACAATAAACGTAAAGGGAAATTTAAGACAGGAAATGCTCGCTTGGTCCGAAGGACCTTAACTATAAAAATGCCAAGGCCCCCTGGTGGGCACTTAAGACTATTGAGGGTGCGCGCCAAGGATATGCAGACATCTGGGTGCCATCCTGTCCGTGGTGTGTGGCCTGGTCTCTGATATGAATTGACGTTACATACCCCCCTTCTTAGATTGATTTTGGTCCTCCAAAATCTCAGTGTTTCTGCGGATTATCTCTAGGTCAATTGGCTTTTCCGGTAAAGTTGCTGTTTGCGTGTTGCCTAAGTATATTATAATTATGAAGCCCGTCCTGGAAAATAAGGTTTTAACCGGTTTCCATTAATTTTCTTGATATTACCTTCTATTAAAACCTCATAATACGGTGTTTTAACTCTCTCAATGGTGTGGGGTCCTAGCCACTCTATGTCTAATTTATGCTCTTTATGGTCGTTGTGTATTAAGACTCTATCCCCTTCTTTAAATATTGACTGGGGTTTTATTATTCGTCGTCTCTGATCTCTTTGATATCTTTGTTTACTCCTAATCAATTGGTCGCGAGCTTTCGAAAGTCTAGAATCCCATTCTCGTTTTCTGAATGCTACTTCGTCCGCGTGAGTGCGTTGTGGATTTCGTGAAATGGTCGAGGGTAAGTTGGCTTTGTGGCCGAATGTCAATTCAAAAGGTGTATAACCGGTCGAGTCGTGTATCATCGTATTGTAGGCTAGGCATATAAAATTTAAATGTTCGTCCCATTCTTCCCCTGAGTCCCTTTGAACACATTTTAGCATATCTGCTATTACAGCGTGAGTTCGCTCTAATGATCCATTACTTTGGGGGTGGAAGCTAGTAGTTTTAATGTGTTTTATTTTGAAGGCTTCTTCGTATTTTTGCATTAAGCTACTAATAAAATTTTGTCCTCTGTCTGTCAGTATTTTCTTAGGCGCTGAGAATATGTATATGTAATGGTCTAACAGGGAATTCCAAATAGTTTCTGTTTGTTGGTTTTTTTATAGGAACAAGGATAAGGTATTTTGTGAGTTCATCGTGAATGGAGAGTATAAAGGAATTGCCTCGTTTCGTTTTCTTCAATGGTCCTAGTATATCCATGGCTATCTTGTCATTGGGTTCCAATGGTGTGTCGGTTATACATGGTTCTTCTTTGGGTCGAATCCTAGTCATTTTTGCGGTTTGACAAGTCTCGCAAGTTTCTATTCTGGTTTTTATTCTGTCCATAAGGTGTGGGATACTATATTTGTCTCTGATTCTGTCGTACGTCTTTTGTATCCCGGGATGTCCTATCAAGTCATGATTTTCTTTCAGTATTTGTTCTATCTCTTCGTCACTTAAGCTCTGTATTGGCTCGTAAGCAAACTCTATGTCGCCGCGTTGGTCATTGAAAAACAAAAGAAGTCTCTTTATGTGTGCTTTGTCTTGTGCGTTTAAGTTGTTGTCTCCTATCCCTATCTTTCTATTTGTTTTGAGTACGTTTGATATTTTCTGTAACCATGCGGTTTCGTCATATGGGCCTAGATATGGTTTTGTTAATTAGAAAAAGTTGTCTTTGTTAGGTGTTAGTTTTAATAATTTTGGTATTTCTTCTGATTTTTCCCAGTCTTTGAATTGTTTTAATAAAACGTCAGTTTGTGTTATCGCGTGTACTCTGGATAGGGCGTCAGCGGCCGCGTTTTCCTTTCCTTTTACGTAATCTATGTCATACTCGTATTCCTCTAATCTTAATCTCCATCGGATCAATCGGCTGGAGGGGTCCTTACAGTTGTGTAGCCATTTAAGGGCTTGGTAGTCTGTTTGAATTTGGAATTTACGGCCTAATAAATATTGTCTCAGTCTTTTAACTGCCCAAACGATAGCTAATAATTCTTTTTCCGTCGTTGTATAATTTCGTTCAGGAGGGTTTAATGTTCTCGAAATGAAGACACAAGGGTGCCCGTCTTGTGAAAGGATCCCTCCTAAACCTTCGTTACTGGCGTCCGTTGTCAACGTAAGTGTTTTTGTGTAGTCGGGATATTTTAGTACCGGTGCTTGGCATAATCTTTCTTTTAACGTATCGAAGCTGAGTTGTGTTCTGTCGGTCCAGTGGAATGGCGTGTCCTTTTTCGTGAGGTCCGTAAGGGGTTTTGCTAGCTTTGAAAAGTTACGAATAAATTTTCTGTAATAACCTGCTAGCCCGAGGGAAGATTTTACTTCTGTTGGGTTCTTAGGTTGTCTAAAGTTTTTTACTGCTTCTATTTTCTTCGGATTGGGTTTTACTCCCTCACTTGTTACGGTATGTCCGAGGTATTCCAATTCGGGCTTTAAAAATTCGCACTTATCTGGCTGTAGTTTCAGCCCCAATTCCCTAAGTCTTTGTAAAACGATAGCTAGGTTTTGGTTGTGTTCTTCTATCGATTGACCAAAAATAATAATATCGTCCAAATATGCAAAGCAATGTTTATTAATAAGTCCGCGAAGTGCAGTGTCCATCATTCTTTGAAATGTCGCTGGCGCGTTTTTGAATCCAAACGGCATTCGATTATAATGGTAATGTCCTTGTGGTGTGCTAAATGCAGTGTACTTCTTTGATTTGGGATCCATAGGAATTTGGTGGAATCCCGAGGATAAGTCTAGGGCGGAAAAGAATTTTGCGTTTCCTAACTGCGATATTATGTCATCTATGTCGGGGAGTGGATATGCGTCTTGGTCCGTAAGTTCGTTAATTTTTCTGAAGTCAGTTACAATTCTCCATTTCTGTTTTCCCGAGGCGTCCTGTTTCTTTGGTACAACTCATACTGGGGAATTATATGGAGCGTCGGAAGGTTCTATAATGTTTTTCCTAAGCATTTCGTCCATCTGTCGCCTAATTTCTGTTTTGTGGCATTCAGGGGGTCGGTAGGATTTAGTGTTTATGATTTTGTTCTCTTTTAGGGTAATTGTATGTTTAGCAAGTGAAGTGCACGGTAAGAGTTCTGTTTCGAGATTGAAGACGTCCAAACAGTAAAGTAATATCTTTTCAATTGGTTCTCTGAGAGCCTTTTCTATATGTGAAAGTCTAACTAGATCTCTGAATGTAGAAATTTGATTGTAGGTGTTGGAATTTTCGATGCAATTAGTGATTTTTAAGTTGGACTCACCACCATTGATAAAGCATACTGGAGTCGGTTTTCCTTCTAGGTACACTGCCTTTGATATGGCTTGCCCAGGTGAATATGGTCGTTGCCGGTTGCAACAAAATAGTATTATTATTTAGTTTTAATCTGTTGTTGGAAAGATTGAATTTAAACTGTCGTAATGCGGGGAAACCTAATATTCCATCTTCTATTAGCGGAAAATCATCATCTATTATATGAAAGTCTATCTTTTTGTCAAACAGATCTATAATGACGCGTTCGGAAGTTTCGAATTCAGAGTGTCCCATTGTGAATTTCTTCACAGGTACCGGTTCTGTTCTTGCTGTCCATTTTCGCTTGAGCAGGTTGATTCCTGCCCCTGAGTCGACATGAAATGTTCGTTTCGGTTGTCCGGCTGGTCCAAGGAGCACTGTGGGTAGTTCTCCTGTAGTTGCATTGATCCTGATTCTTTCGTTTCCATCCGGACGAAGTTGATTGGGGGTGCTCGTTGTTGTAGGCCTGGTGTTCGAAAATTTGGACATTGGTCTGATCTGTGTCCAAAGCGTTTGCACTTGAAACATTGTACCTGGGCTCGTTCTTCTAACGGTGCTCGTCGAAAGGCCGTTTTAGGTTGTTGGGCGAAACCATTTTGAATCGCTCTGGGCGGTGTGGACGTGAAATTTGCTGCTGGTCGTGGTCGATTATCGGGGCGAATGGTCCGTTCCTTACGGGTTCTGTGCTCATGAAAGTATCTTTCGATTTCGATGGCGCGTTTCTCGGCTTCAATAAAATTCTGCGGCGGGGTGGTCAGTAGTATTTGTCCTATTTCTAATTTTAATCCGCGAACAAAGTCCGTTATCGAGTCTTTCAAGATTCTGTCGCTCACGGCGCGTCTGTTCATTTCCTCTGGGTATTCATTAGTAATGCTGTGCTGTAATTCATTGTAGGCTCGTCTAAACCGAGTAATATAGCTCTGTACGCCTTCACTAACCCCTTGTCTAGTGTCTCGTAATTGATCCTGGTTTTCACGGACCGAGCTTCGGGTCGCTAAGTTCTGTCGTAATGCTTGGTATAAGTGTGCGTATTCTGAAATGTGCACACTGCGTATTGCCATAGCTGCTTTTCCCGAAATTCTCTCAGTCTTAATCATTCTTAGCAGTAAGTACTGTTCGCTGCACATTACCCTCATCTCTTCGACTTCTCTAACGAATTCTTCCACTCCTATATCATCTTCGCCGTTGGGTGATGATATACATCTTATTACATCTGTAGCTTTAAGCTCTGGTTGCGTAGAACGTTGGAGGAACGCTCTGCCCTCGGGTGATTGGGGTGGCTGAGTCATTGGAGGGGGTTCTCGGAAGACTGATTGATCCGTAGTGGTGGGGTTTATTTCATCTATAGTTATCAGGGAGCTGGCTTCTGATCCGTTTCTCATTTGCATGTTTGCTAACTTATCGCTTATTCGTGCGATCTCTGCTTCGAGTCGGTTAAATCGTTGCGTGGAACTCTCGCTCTCTTTCTGCCATGCGTCTATTATAGCTCTAACTGTTGGGTCTATTCCACTACTAGTTAAAGCGGCGTCAACCATTTCGGTATTACTTTCTTGTGGCGTTGCCATTGTTATACTACTTGTACTGTCTGTGCTATTTGACAAAAGAGTTCAGCGTTCGCTCACCTTGATCGTTTAGCCCGTAGGAAAGGTGCCGTTGCGGTGTTCCTTTGTCGAAACGTCAGAGGTGTCTGCTCTGTTGCAGTGGTCCGTTGATCCTCAATCTTCGAAGTTGACCGTAGCCCGAAATGCGTAATTTCGTTTTCTCGGAGCTGATGGATCCTGGCAGGATCGCCAAAATGTCACGTAATTTTTGGGTTGGTCGGTGGAAATAAAATATAGTTGAGTCGTAACACAACTATTTACGTGGTTTTAATCAACCTTTATTATGAATTCAGCAATCACAATGTATCACGCACTGAATTAACAGACATCACAATTCACTCCAACCACGTTATGTAAGACTTAGTTACAACAATACATTAAGTACGCGACTTATAAGAGTAGAGACCGACATAGATATGTTGACTATTCTAAGGATACAGAATAAATGAAGTTTTACTGACGATACTGTGTCTGAGGAAAGCTAGGGGTGGGTGTGTCTAAGGACACGGGACTATCGGATTTGTTGATGACAATTTTGGTTAAGAAAGTGAGGGCAGTAGACACCATCTCCGATTGGATAATAGGACGGTTGGTGGACCAGGAAGGGTTTTAGCCGCCCTCGCGAGAAAGTTGCCAACGGAACATACCAGATGTGGGGAAAACCAACTTTCTAAGCTAACACGTGGTAGACAATAAACGTAAAGGGAAATTTAAGACAGGAAATACTCGCTTGGTCCGAAGGACCTTAACTATAAAAATGCCAAGGCCCCTGGTGGGCACTTAAGACTATTGAGGGTGCGCGCCAAGGATATGCAGACATCTGGGTGCCATCCTGTCCGTGGTGTGTGGCCTGGTCTCTGATATGAATTGACGTTACATACCCCCTTCTTAGATTGATTTTGGTCCTCCAAAATCTCAGTGTTTCTGCGGATTATCTCTAGGTCAATTGGCTTTTCCGGTAAAGTTGCTGTTTGCGTGTTGCCTAAGTATATTATAATTATGAAGCCCGTCCTGGAAAATAAGGTTTTAACCGGTTTCCATTAATTTTCTTGATATTACCTTCTATTAAAACCTCATAATACGGTGTTTTAACTCTCTCAATGGTGTAGGGTCCTAGCCACTCTATGTCTAATTTATACTCTTTATGGTCGTTGTGTATTAAGACTCTATCCCCTTCTTTAAATATTGACTGGGGTTTTATTATTCGTCGTCTCTGATCTCTTTGATATCTTTGTTTACTCCTAATCAATTGGTCGCGAGCTTTCGAAAGTCTAGAATCCCATTCTCGTTTTCTGAATGCTACTTCGTCCGCGTAAGTGCGTTGTGGATTTCGTGAAATGGTCGGGGGTAAGTTGGCTTTGTGGCCGAATGTCAATTCAAAAGGTGTATAACCGGTCGAGTCGTGTATCATCGTATTGTAGGCTAGGCATATAAAATTTAAATGTTCGTCCCATTCTTCCCCTGAGTCCCTTTGAACACACTTTAGCATATCTGCTATTACAGCGTGAGTTCGCTCTAATGATCCATTACTTTGGGGGTGGAAGCTAGTAGTTTTAATGTGTTTTATTTTGAAGGCTTCTTCGTATTTTTGCATTAAGCTACTAATAAAATTTTGTCCTCTGTCTGTCAGTAGTTTCTTAGGCGCTGAGGATATGTATATGTAATGGTCTAACAGGGAATTCCAAATAGTTTCTGTTTGTTGGTTTTTTATAGGAACAAGGATAAGGTATTTTGTGAGTTCATCGTGAATGGAGAGTATAAAGGAATTGCCTCGTTTCGTTTTCTTCCAATGGTGTGTCGGTTATACATGGTTCTTCTTTGGGTCGAATCCTAGTCATTTTTGCGGTTTGACAGGTCTCACAAGTTTCTATTCTGGTTTTTATTCTGTCCATAAGGTGTGGGATACTATATTTGTCTCTGGTTCTGTCGTACGTCTTTTGTATTCCGGGATGTCCTATCAAGTCATGATTTTCTTTCAGTATTTGTTCTATCTCTTCGTCACTTAAGCTCTGTATTGGCTCGTAAGCAAACTCTATATCGTCGCGTTGGTCATTGAAAAACAAAAGAAGTCTCTTTATGTGTGCTTTGTCTTGTGCGTTTAAGTTGTTGTCTCCTATCCCTATCTTTCTATTTGTTTTGAGTACGTTTGATATTTTCTGTAACCATGCGGTTTCGTCATATGGGCCTAGATATGTTTTTGTTAATTGGAAAAAGTTGTCTTTGTTAGGTGTTAGTTTTAATAATTTTGGTATTTCTTCTGATTTTTCCCAATCTTTGAATTGTTTTAATAAAACGTCAGTTTGTGTTATCGCGTGTACTCTGGATAGGGCGTCAGCGGCCGCGTTTTCCTTTCCTTTTACGTAATCTATGTCATACTCGTATTCCTCTAATCTTAATCTCCATCGGATCAATCGGCTGGAGGGGTCCTTACAGTTGTGTAGCCATTTAAGGGCTTGGTGGTCTGTTTGAATTTGGAATTTACGGCCTAATAAATATTGTCTCAGTCTTTTAACTGCCCAAACGATAGCTAATAATTCTTTTTCCGTCGTTGTATAATTTCGTTCAGGAGGGTTTAATGTTCTCGAAATGAAGACACAAGGGTGCCCGTCTTGTGAAAGGATCCCTCCTAAACCTTCGTTACTGGCGTCCGTTGTCAACGTAAATGTTTTTGTGTAGTCGGGATATTTTAGTACCGGTGCTTGGCATAATCTTTCTTTTAACGTATCGAAGCTGAGTTGTGTTCTGTCGGTCCAGTGGAATGGCGTGTCCTTTTTCGTGAGGTCCGTAAGGGGTTTTGCTAGCTTTGAAAAGTTACGAATAAATTTTCTGTAATAACCTGCTAGCCCGAGGAAAGATTTTACTTCTGTTGGGTTCTTAGGTTGTCTAAAGTTTTTTACTGCTTCTATTTTCTTCGGATTGGGTTTTACTCCCTCACTTGTTACGGTATGTCCGAGGTATTCCAATTCGGGCTTTAAAAATTCGCACTTATCTGGCTGTAGTTTCAGCCCCAATTCCCTAAGTCTTTGTAAAACGATAGCTAGGTTTTGGTTGTGTTCTTCTATCGATTGACCAAAAATAATAATATCGTCCAAATATGCAAAGCAATGTTTATTAATAAGTCCGCGAAGCGCAGTGTCCATCATTCTTTGAAATGTCGCTGGCGCGTTTTTGAGTCCAAACGGCATTCGATTATAATGGTAATGTCCTTGTGGTGTGCTAAATGCAGTGTACTTCTTTGATTTGGGATCCATAGGAATTTGGTGGAATCCCGAGGATAAGTCTAGGGCGGAAAAGAATTTTGCGTTTCCTAACTGCGATATTATGTCATCTATGTCGGGTAGTGGATATGCGTCTTGGTCCGTAAGTTCGTTAATTTTTCTGAAGTCAGTTACAATTCTCCATTTCTGTTTTCCCGAGGCGTCCTGTTTCTTTGGTACAACTCATACTGGGGAATTATATGGAGAGTCGGAAGGTTCTATAATGTTTTTCCTAAGCATTTCGTCCATCTGTCGCCTAATTTCTGTTTTGTGGCATTCAGGGGGTCGGTAGGATTTAGTGTTTATGATTTTGTTCTCTTTTAGGGTAATTGTATGCTTAGCAAGTGAAGTGCACGGTAAGAGTTCTGTTTCGAGATTGAAGACGTCCAAATAGTAAAGTAATATCTTTTCAATTGGTTCTCTGAGAGCCTTTTCTATATGTGAAAGTCTAACTAGATCTCTGAATGTAGAAATTTGATTGTAGGTGTTGGAATTTTCGATGCAATTAGTGATTTTTAAGTTGGACTCACCACCATTGATAAAGCATACTGGAGTCGGTTTTCCTTCTAGGTACACTGTCTTTGATATGGCTTGCCCAGGTGATATGGTCGTTGCCGGTTGTAACAAAATAGTATTATTATTTAGTTTTAATCTGTTGTTGGAAAGATTGAATTTAAACTGTCGTAATGCGGGGAAACCTAATATTCCATCTTCTATTAGCGGAAAATCATCATCTATTATATGAAAGTCTATCTTTTTGTCAAACAGATCTATAATGACGCGTTCGGAAGTTTCGAATTCAGAGTGTCCCATTGTGAATTTCTTCACAGGTACCGGTTCTGTTCTTGCTGTCCATTTTCGCTTGAGCAGGTTGATTCCTGCCCCTGAGTCGACAAGAAATGTTCGTTTCGGTTGTCCGGCTGGTCCAAGGAGCACTGTGGGTAGTTCTCCTGTAGTTGCATTGATCCTGATTCTTTCGTTTCCATCCGGACGAAGTTGATTGGGGGTGCTCGTTGTTGTAGGCCTGGTGTTCGAAAATTTGGACATTGGTTTGATCTGTGTCCAAAGCGTTTGCACTTGAAACATTGTACCTGGGCTCGTTCTTCTAACGGTGCTCGTCGAAAGGCCGTTTTAGGTTGTTGGGCGAAACCATTTTGAATCGCTCTGGGCGGTGTGGACGTGAAATTTGCTACTGGTCGTGGTCGATTATCGGGGCGAATGGTCCGTTCCTTACGGGTTCTGTGCTCATGAAAGTATCTTTCGATTTCGATGGCGCGTTTCTCGGCTTCAATAAAATTCTGCGGCGGAGTGGTCAGTAGTATTTGTCCTATTTCTAATTTTAATCCGCGAACAAAGTCCGTTATCGAGTCTTTCAAGATTCTGTCGCTCACGGCGCGTCTGTTCATTTCCTCTGGGTATTCATTAGTAATGCTGTGCTGTAATTCATTGTAGGCTCGTCTAAACCGAGTAATATAGCTCTGTACGCCTTCACTAAACCCTTGTCTAGTGTCTCGTAATTGATCCTGGTTTTCACGGACCGAGCTTCGGGTCGCTAAGTTCTGTCGTAATGCTTGGTATAAGTGTGCGTATTCTGAAATGTGCACACTACGTATTGCCATAGCTGCTTTTCCCGAAATTCTCTCAGTCTTAATCATTCTAAGCAGTAAGTACTGTTCGCTGCACATTACCCTCATCTCTTCGACTTCTCTAACGAATTCTTCCACTCCTATATCATCTTCGCCGTTGAGTGATGATATACATCTTATTACATCTGTAGCTTTAAGCTCTGGTTGCGTAGAACGTTGGAGGAACGCTCTGCCCTCGGGTGATTGGGGTGGCTGAGTCATTGGAGGGGGTTCTCGGAAGACTGATTGATCCGTAGTGGTGGGGTTTATTTCATCTATAGTTATCAGGGAGCTGGCTTCTGATCCGTTTCTCATTTGCATGTTTGCTAACTTATCGCTTATTCGTGCGATCTCTGCTTCGAGTCGGTTAAATCGTTGCGTGGAACTCTCGCTCTCTTTCTGCCATGCGTCTATTATAGCTCTAACTGTTGGGTCTATCCCACTACTAGTTAAAGCGGCGTCAACCATTTCGGTATTACTTTCTTGTGGCGTTGCCATTGTTATACTACTTGTACTGTCTGTGCTATTTGACAAAAGAGTTCAGCGTTCGCTCACCTTGATCGTTTAGCCCGTAGGAAAGGTGCCGTTGCGGTGTTCCTTTGTCGAAACGTCAGAGGTGTCTGCTCTGTTGCAGTGGTCCGTTGATCCTCAATCTTCGAAGTTGACCGTAGCCCGAAATGCGTAATTTCGTTTTCTCGAAGCTGATGGATCCTGGCAGGATCGCCAAAATGTCACGTAATTTTTGGGTTGGTCGGTGGAAATAAAATATAGTTGAGTCGTAACACAACTATTTACGTGGTTTTAATCAACCTTTATTATGAATTCAGCAATCACAATGTATCACGCACTGAATTAACAGAAATCACAATTCACTCCAACCACGTTATGTAAGACTTAGTTACAACAATACATTAAGTACGCGACTTATAAGAGTAGAGACCGACATAGATATGTTGACTATTCTAAGGATACAGAATAAGTGAAGTTTTTCTGACGATACTGTGTCTGAGGAAAGCTAGGGGTGGGTGTGTCTAAGGACACGGGACTATCGGATTTGTTGATGACAATTTTGGTTAAGGAAGTGAGGGCAGTAGACACCATCTCCGATTGGATAATAGGACGGTTGGTGGACCAGGAAGGGTTTTAGCCGCCCTCGCGAGAAAGTTGCCAACGGAACATACCAGATGTGGAGAAAACCAACTTTCTAAGCTAACACGTGGTAGACAATAAACGTAAAGGGAAATTTAAGACAGGAAATACTCGCTTGGTCCGAAGGACCTTAACTATAAAAATGCCAAGGCCCCCTGGTGGGCACTTAAGACTATTGAGGGTGCGCGCCAAGGATATGCAGACATCTGGGTGCCATCCTGTCCGTGGTGTGTGGCCTGGTCTCTGATATGAATTGACGTTACAACACCATCGGCGCCTGGATGAATCTTGATAACTCGGCCCAGAGGCCAATGCATGGAGGGAACGTTGTCCTCTCTGAGGATGACGATTGTGCCCTTTTGGATGCTGTGTCCACCCTTGCTCCATTTATTGCGGTTGGTTAGCTCGTTCAAATACTTCTTATGCCAGCGGTTCCAAAAATGTTGTTTAAGCTGTTGGATATGCTGCCATTTGGGGAGTCGGTTCGATGGAATGTCCCTGAAATCTCGATCGCGTAAACACATTAATGAATCGCCAATGAGAAAATGTCCGGGAGTGAGGGCTAGGAGATCATTTGGATCGGTGGAGATAGAAGTTAGAGGGCTGGAATTGAGGACTGCTTCTATTTCTATGATAAGAGTATTACGGTGTTAAGCTCATATGATTCTGTTTCTCCACTCGCGCTGCGCCATAATATCCTTTGATATTTCCGATCCTCTGGTCGTACGAGGAATTGCCGATACATTTTCTCGATGTCGCCAGTGAGTACGTACTGATGAGCCCGGAATCTAATTAATATACAAAATAAATCTTCCTGTAACTTGGGTCCTGTGTAAAGTGTATCGTTTAGGGAGGTTCCGGTAATGCTTGGTGCCGATCCGTCGAAAACTACACGGAGTTTGGTGGTTTGACTCGATGCTTTGGTCACGCCATGATGGGGTAAATAGTATCCGTTGTCGTCGGAGTGGTTGACATTGACCTCGTCATGTGTCCCAATGCCAGGTATTCCTGTATTACCGTTCGATATTCTGATTCGAAGCGTTTGTCGTGCTGGAATCGGCGATTGAGTGAGGCGAGTCGTTTAATTGCCAGCGTTTTAGAGGATCCGAGTGACTGAAGCTGATCGTTGAAAGGTAGAGCGACGATGTATCGTCCTTCGCTGGTGCGTCGGGTGTGGGCTTGGAAGTGTTCTTCGCATCGTCGATCTGCCCTCTGAGATATGTTTAATTGAGGGTCCTTCATCGATTTCCCAAAACCGCGAGGGGTCTGCTTGTAAAGTCGTCGTGGATGTGTGAAATATGTTTGTCGCGGTTTGGGAAGTTGGACTCCCCAACTATAATTATTTTACTACAGAATCCTCAAAAACATGATGTATGTATATATATCCTGAAATATTATCAGTCTATTGTCAAGTTATAGAACATTATGGAAATTGCCAGTTAAAGTCATAAAAAACAAAAAATAGGGAAGTTCGTTAAAATATGTGATTTTCCAATCAAGATATAGAATTTATTCGAGTAATATAGATTACGGTAGAGATGGTGACGGTAACAATGAGTGGACTGATTCTTCGTGCGAAAACAAATTGGAAGCGCAGAGCGATGTATTGTTTCAGCGAATATCGATTTTAAAGCACGGTTTTAAAGTACGTGTGCGTTTGACTAGGTGTGTTAATTAATATTGCTGTCTGATTTTCGATATGTAAATACAATATCTACATATCTTTAAACTTATGATAATTGAACTAACAATTTTTTTAAATTTAAATTAAACTTATGATAATTGAACAAACAATTTTTTTAAATTTATATTAATATTTATCCTTTTAAATGCAACAATTTTTTTTAATAATAACTTCACGCGTAAGTCAGCTGCGCACATATTTGATCGTTCTTTAAAGCTTGAATCTCTGCGAAGAGAAAAAATCTTTCAACCAACAAGAACTGGTTCTACGTTTTCTATCCATTTCCTTCCAGATAAATCTCTCTATCTAAAATCCTTATTTCCGTATTTCCTTGAAAAGGTTAAAGTCGTTTTGTATAAAATCCAATGTAGAGAAGAAGGAAGATCCGCAAAAGATTCTTTCAGCTTTCCCTATGTTTGAGCTCGAATCAAAGCAATCCTATTCCCAATAGGGTGACTATGCGTTTAACTTCTCATAGAATCTCTCTGATTCCGTGTGATACCTTCGGTGTTTTTGAAGTATGTAATTGATGTCGTAACGTCAACGCTTTGCAGTGCGAATTCAATTTTGCGTTGCAATTTCCCTGTTTGCGTGGCAAAAGCATAAAATCGATAGCGCACGTTTCGATAAACACGTTTTCTTTGCTGATGGCGCACTGTAAATATAAATATTTGAATAAATATCGCGAATTTCATGTTGCTAAAAGATTTATACTATTTATTCGTAAATAACTGTTGGATATGTTTAAGTTGAAACCACTGCATTAGGTCTTTTTTCTCGTTTAAAATTATTTGTATTGGTAAATTGAATGAAAGTTCTAACATGTAATTTGTTCTTCTTTTATAAATAGTTTACAGAGGATAAAGCGTGGGTAACTCAAGACTGTCGCGATCATGACACTATACATACCTATGTATGGCACGTATACTAAGCTAACTAAAATAGCAAGTCAGAGAAATGGAAACTTAGGAAAATCTAAAGGAAGATAAATCGTTCGAGCCTTGACAGGAATATAAGATGCTAAGTAATCTTCCTAAGTAATCTCCTCCAGCTTTTTCTATTTTGATCAATAATTATTAGTACATGTTAGGAAAACAAATAGAATTTTTGTTCTCAAGCGAGGTATCATTTAAATTTTGTATGTACACAAAAATGTTAAATATCTGTAATAAACATGGTACAATCAATTTTTTTACATAAAATTATATTGTATAGGCTATTGTTATTTAAACATTCTAAATTGGACGAAGAAAAAAAATGACGCAAATAAAACGTAGGACATTTTAATTAAAGAGACTAATATAGAGATTTATCTACTTAACTGTGATTAAATCATCTCCACTT
>NW_022884101.1:0-21865 GCF_011952255.1 Bombus vosnesenskii | reverse complement strand
TGCTCTTTATGGTCGTTGTGTATTAAGACTCTATCCCCTTCTTTAAATATTGACTGGGGTTTTATTATTCGTCGTCTCTGATCTCTTTGATATCTTTGTTTACTCCTGATCAATTGGTCGCGAGCTTTCGAAAGTCTAGAATCCCATTCTCGTTTTCTGAATGCTACTTCGTCCGCGTAAGTGCGTTGTGGATTTCGTGAAATGGTCGAGGGTGAGTTGGCTTTGTGGCCGAATGTCAATTCAAAAGGTGTATAACCGGTCGAGTCGTGTATCATCGTATTGTAGGCTAGGCATATAAAATTTAAATGTTCGTCCCATTCTTCCCCTGAGTCCCTTTGAACACACTTTAGCATATCTGCTATTACAGCGTGAGTCCGCTCTAATGATCCATTACTTTGGGGGTGGAAGCTAGTAGTTTTAATGTGTTTTATTTTGAAGGCTTCTTCGTATTTTTGCATTAAGCTACTAATAAAATTTTGTCCTCTGTCTGTCAGTATTTTCTTAGGCGCTGAGAATATGTATATGTAATGGTCTAACAGGGAATTCCAAATAGTTTCTGTTTGTTGGTTTTTTATAGGAACAAGGATAAGGTATTTTGTGAGTTCATCGTGAATGGAGAGTATAAAGGAATTGCCTCGTTTCGTTTTCTTCAATGGTCCTAGTATATCCATGGCTATCTTGTCATTGGGTTCCAATGGTGTGTCGGTTATACATGGTTCTTCTTTGGGTCGAATCCTAGTCATTTTTGCGGTTTGACAAGTCTCGCAAGTTTCTATTCTGGTTTTTATTCTGTCCATAAGGTGTGGGATACTATATTTGTCTCTGATTCTGTCGTACGTCTTTTGTATCCCGGGATGTCCTATCAAGTCATGATTTTCTTTCAGTATTTGTTCTATCTCTTCGTCACTTAAGCTCTGTATTGGCTCGTAAGCAAACTCTATATCGTCGCGTTGGGCATTGAAAAACAAAAGAAGTCTCTTTATGTGTGCTTTGTCTTGTGCGTTTAAGTTGTTGTCTCCTATCCCTATCTTTCTATTTGTTTTGAGTACGTTTGATATTTTCTGTAACCATGCGGTTTCGTCATATGGGCCTAGATATGTTTTTGTTAATGGGAAAAAGTTGTCTTTGTTAGGTGTTAGTTTTAATAATTTTGGTATTTCTTCTGATTTTTCCCAATCTTTGAATTGTTTTAATAAAACGTCAGTTTGTGTTATCGCGTGTACTCTGGATAGGGCGTCAGCGGCCGCGTTTTCCTTTCCTTTTACGTAATCTATGTCATACTCGTATTCCTCTAATCTTAATCTCCATCGGATCAATCGGCTGGAGGGGTCCTTACAGCTGTGTAGCCATTTAAGGGCTTGGTGGTCTGTTTGAATTTGGAATTTACGGCCTAATAAATATTGTCTCAGTCTTTTAACTGCCCAAACGATAGCTAATAATTCTTTTTCCGTCGTTGTATAATTTCGTTCAGGAGGGCTTAATGTTCTCGAAATGAAGACACAAGGGTGCCCGTCTTGTGAAAGGATCCCTCCTAAACCTTCGTTACTGGCGTCCGTTGTCAACGTAAATGTTTTTGTGTAGTCGGGATATTTTAGTACCGGTGCTTGGCATAATCTTTCTTTTAACGTATCGAAGCTGAGTGGTGTTCTGTCGGTCCAGTGGAATGGCGTGTCCTTTTTCGTGAGGTCCGTAAGGGGTTTTGCTAGCTTTGAAAAGTTACGAATAAATTTTCTGTAATAACCTGCTAGCCCGAGGAAAGATTTTACTTCTGTTGAGTTCTTAGGTTGTCTAAAGTTTTTTACTGCTTCTATTTTCTTCGGATTGGGTTTTACTCCCTCACTTGTTACGGTATGTCCGAGGTATTCCAATTCGGGCTTTAAAAATTCGCACTTATCTGGCTGTAGTTTCAGCCCCAATTCCCTAAGTCTTTGTAAAACGATAGCTAGGTTTTCGTTGTGTTCTTCTATCGATTGACCAAAAATAATAATATCGTCCAAATATGCAAAGCAATGTTTATTAATAAGTCCGCGAAGCGCAGTGTCCATCATTCTTTGAAATGTCGCTGGCGCGTTTTTGAGTCCAAACGGCATTCGATTATAATGGTAATGTCCTTGTGGTGTGCTAAATGCAGTGTACTTCTTTGATGTGGGATCCATAGGAATTTGGTGGAATCCCGAGGATAAGTCTAGGGCGGAAAAGAATTTTGCGTTTCCTAACTGCGATATTATGTCATCTATGTCGGGTAGTGGATATGCGTCTTGGTCCGTAAGTTCGTTAATTTTTCTGAAGTCAGTTACAATTCTCCATTTCTGTTTTCCCGAGGCGTCCTGTTTCTTCGGTACAACCCATACTGGGGAATTATATGGAGAGTCGGAAGGTTCTATAATGTTTTTCCTAAGCATTTCGTCCATCTGTCGCCTAATTTCTGTTTTGTGGCATTCAGGGGGTCTGTAGGATTTAGTGTTTATGATTTTGTTCTCTTTTAGGGTAATTGTATGTTTAGCAAGTGAAGTGCACGGTAAGAGTTCTGTTTCGAGATTGAAGACGTCCAAATAGTAAAGTAATATCTTTTCAATTGGTTCTCTGAGAGCCTTTTCTATATGTGAAAGTCTAACTAGATCTCTGAATGTAGAAATTTGATTGTAGGTGTTGGAATTTTCGATGCAATTAGTGATTTTTAAGTTGGACTCCCCACCATTGATAAAGCATACTGGAGTCGGTTTTCCTTCTAGGTACACTGTCTTTGATATGGCTTGCCCAGGTGATATGGTCGTTGCCGGTTGTAACAAAATAGTATCATTATTTAGTTTTAATCTGTTGTTGGAAAGATTGAATTTAAACTGTCGTAATGCGGGGAAACCTAATATTCCATCTTCTATTAGCGGAAAATCATCATCTATTATATGAAAGTCTATCTTTTTGTCAAACAGATCTATAATGACGCGTTTGGAAGTTTCGAATTCAGAGTGTCCCATTGTGAATTTCTTCACAGGTACCGGTTCTGTTCTTGCTGTCCATTTTCGCTTGAGCAGGTTGATTCCTGCCCCTGAGTCGACAAGAAATGTTCGTTTCGGTTGTCCGGCTGGTCCAAGGAGCACTGTGGGTAGTTCTCCTGTTGTTGCATTGATCCTGATTCTTTCGTTTCCATCTGGACGAAGTTGATTGGGGGTGCTCGTTGTTGTAGGCCTGGTGTTCGAAAATTTGGACATTGGTTTGATCTGTGTCCAAAGCGTTTGCACTTGAAACATTGTACCTGGGCTCGTTCTTCTAACGGTGCTCGTCGAAAGGCCGTTTTAGGTTGTTGGGCGAAACCATTTTGAATCGCTCGGGGCGGTGTGGACGTGAAATTTGCTACTGGTCGTGGTCGATTATCGGGGCGAATGGTCCGTTCCTTACGGGTTCTGTGCTCATGAAAGTATCTTTCGATTTCGATGGCGCGTTTCTCGGCTTCAATAAAATTCTGCGGCGGAGTGGTCAGTAGTGTTTGTCCTATTTCTAATTTTAATCCGCGAACAAAGTCCGTTATCGAGTCTTTCAAGATTCTGTCGCTCACGGCGCGTCTGTTCATTTCATCTGGGTATTCATTAGTAATGCTGTGCTGTAATTCATTGTAGGCTCGTCTAAACCGAGTAATATAGCTCTGTACGCCTTCACTAAACCCTTGTCTAGTGTCTCGTAATTGATCCTGGTTTTCACGGACCGAGGTTCGAGTCGCTAGGTGCTGTCGTAATGCTTGGTATAAGTGTGCGTATTCTGAAATGTGCACACTACGTATTGCCATAGCTGCTTTTCTCGAAATTCTCTCAGTCTTAATCATTCTTAGCAGTAAGTACTGTTCGCTGCACATTACCCTCATCTCTTCGACTTCTCTAACGAATTCTTCCACTCCTATATCATCTTCGCCGTTGAGTGATGATATACATCTTATTACATCTGTAGCTTTAAGCTCTGGTTGCGTAGAACGTTGGAGGAACGCTCTGCCGTCGGGTGATTGGGGTGGCTGAGTCATTGGAGGGGGTTCTCGGAAGACTGATTGATCCGTAGTGGTGGGGTTTATTTCATCTATAGTTATCAGGGGGCTGGCTTCTGATCCGTTTCTCATTTGCATGTTTGCTAACTTATCGCTTATTCGTGCGATCTCTGCTTCGAGTCGGTTAAATCGTTGCGTGGAACTCTCGCTCTCTTTCTGCCACGCGTCTATTATAGCTCTAACTGTTGGGTCTATCCCACTACTAGCTAAAGCGGCGTCGACCATTTCGGTATTACTTTCTTGTGGCGTTGCCATTGTTATACTACTTGTACTGTCTGTGCTATTTGACAAAAGAGTTCAGCGTTCGCTCACCTTGATCGTTTAGCCCGTAGGAAAGGTGCCGTTGCGGTGTTCCTTTGTCGAAACATCAGAGGTGTCTGCTCTGTTGCTGTGGTCCGTTGATCCTCAATCTTCGAAGTTGACCGTAGCCCGAAATGCGTAATTTCGTTTTCTCGAAGCTGATGGATCCTGGCAGGATCGCCAAAATGTCACGTAATTTTTGGGTTGGTCGGTGAAAATAAAATATAGTCGAGTCGTAACACAACTATTTACTTGGTTTTAATCAACCCTTATTATGAATTCAGCAATCACAATGTAACACGCACTGAATTAACATAAATCACAATTCACTCCAACCACGTTATGTAAGACTTAGTTACAACAATACATTAAGTACGCGACTTATAAGAGACCGACATAGATATGTTGACTATTCTAAGAATACAGAATAAGTGAAGTTTTACTGACGATACTGTGTCTGAGGAAAGCTAGGGGTGGGTGTGTCTAAGGACACGGGACTATCGGATTTGTTGATGACAATTTTGGCTAAGGAAGTGAGGGCAGTAGACACCATCTCCGATTGGATAATAGGACGGTTGGTGGACCAGGAAGGGTTTTAGCCGCCCTCGCGAGAAAGTTGCCAACGGAACATACCAGATGTGGGGAAAACCAACTTTCTAAGCTAACACGTGGTAGACAATAAACGTAAAGGGAAATTTAAGACAGGAAATACTCGCTTGGTCCGAAGGACCTTAACTATAAAAATGCCAAGGCCCCCTGGTGGGCACTTAAGACTATTGAGGGTGCGCGCCAAGGATATGCAGACATCTGGGTGCCATCCTGTCCGTGGTGTGTGGCCTGATCTCTGATATGAATTGACGTTACATACCCCCCTTCTTAGATTGATTTTGGTCCTCTAAAATCTCAGTGTTTCTGCGGATTATCTCTAGGTCAATTGGCTTTTCCGGTAAGGTTGTTGTTTGCGTGTTGCCTAAGTATATTATAGTTATGAAGCCCGTCCTGGAAAATAAGGTTTTAACCGGTTTCCATTAATTTTCTTGATATTACCTTCTATTAAAACCTCATAATACGGTGTTTTAACTCTCTCAATGGTGTAGGGTCCTAGCCACTCTATGTCTAATTTATGCTCTTTATGGTCGTTGTGTATTAAGACTCTATCCCCTTCTTTAAATATTGACTGGGGTTTTATTATTCGTCGTCTCTGATCTCTTTGATATCTTTGTTTTCTCCTAATCAATTGGTCGCGAGCTTTCGAAAGTCTAGAATCCCATTCTCGTTTTCTGAATGCTACTTCGTCCGCGTAAGTGCGTTGTGGATTTCGTGAAATGGTCGGGGGTAAGTTGGCTTTGTGGCCGAATGTCAATTCAAAAGGTGTATAACCGGTCGAGTCGTGTATCATCGTATTGTAGGCTAGGCATATAAAATTTAAATGTTCGTCCCATTCTTCCCCTGAGTCCCTTTGAACACACTTTAGCATATCTGCTATTACAGCGTGAGTTCGCTCTAATGATCCATTACTTTGGGGGTGGAAGCTAGTAGTTTTAATGTGTTTTATTTTGAAGGCTTTTTCGTATTTTTGCATTAAGCTACTAATAAAATTTTGTCCTCTGTCTGTCAGTATTTTCTTAGGCGCTGAGGATATGTATATGTAATGGTCTAACAGGGAATTCCAAATAGTTTCTGTTTGTTGGTTTTTTATAGGAACAAGGATAAGGTATTTTGTGAGTTCATCGTGAATGGAGAGTATAAAGGAATTGCCTCGTTTCGTTTTCTTCAATGGCCCTAGTATATCCATGGCTATCTTGTCATTGGGTTCCAATGGTGTGGCGGTTATACATGGTTCTTCTTTGGGTCGAATCCTAGTCATTTTTGCGGTTTGACAGGTCTCACAAGTTTCTATTCTGGTTTTTATTCTGTCCATAAGGTGGGGGATACTATATTTGTCTCTGATTCTGTCGTACGTCTTTTGTATTCCGGGATGTCCTATCAAGTCATGATTTTCTTTCAGTATTTGTTCTATCTCTTCGTCACTTAAGCTCTGTATTGGCTCGTAAGCAAACTCTATATCGTCGCGTTGGTCATTGAAAACCAAAAGAAGTCTCTTTATGTGTGCTTTGTCTTGTGCGTTTAAGTTGTTGTCTCCTATCCCTATCTTTCTATTTGTTTTGAGTACGTTTGATATTTTCTGTAACCATGCGGTTTTTGTTAATAGATATGTTTTTGTTAATTGGAAAAAGTTGTCTTTGTTAGGTGTTAGTTTTAATAATTTTGGTATTTCTTCTGATTTTTCCCAATCTTTGAATTGTTTTAATAAAACGTCAGTTTGTGTTATCGTGTGTACTCTGGATAGGGCGTCAGCGGCCGCGTTTTCCTTTCCTTTTACGTAATCTATGTCATACTCGTATTCCTCTAATCTTAATCTCCATCGGATCAATCGGCTGGAGGGGTCCTTACAATTGTGTAGCCATTTAAGGGCTTGGTGGTCTGTTTGAATTTGGAATTTACGGCCTAATAAATATTGTCTCAGTCTTTTAACTGCCCAAACGATAGCTAATAATTCTTTTTCCGTCGTTGTATAATTTCGTTCAGGAGGGTTTAATGTTCTCGAAATGAAGACACAAGGGTGCCCGTCTTGTGAAAGGATCCCTCCTAAACCTTCGTTACTGGCGTCCGTTGTCAACGTAAATGTTTTTGTGTAGTCGGGATATTTTAGTACCGGTGCTTGGCATAATCTTTCTTTTAACGTATCGAAGCTGAGTTGTGTTCTGTCGGTCCAGTGGAATGGCGTGTCCTTTTTCGCGAGGTCCGTAAGGGGTTTTGCTAGCTTTGAAAAGTTACGAATAAATTTTCTGTAATAACCTGCTAGCCCGAGGAAAGATTTTACTTCTGTTGGGTTCTTAGGTTGTCTAAAATTTTTTACTGCTTCTATTTTCTTCGGATTGGGTTTTACTCCCTCACTTGTTACGGTATGTCCGAGGTATTCCAATTCGGGCTTTAAAAATTCGCACTTATCTGGCTGTAGTTTCAGCCCCAATTCCCTAAGTCTTTGTAAAACGATAGCTAGGTTTTGGTTGTGTTCTCCTATCGATTGACCAAAAATAATAATATCGTCCAAATATGCAAAGCAATGTTTATTAATAAGTCCGCGAAGCGCAGTGTCCATCATTCTTTGAAATGTCGCTGGCGCGGTTTTGAGTCCAAACGGCATTCGATTATAATGGTAATGTCCTTGTGGTGTGCTAAATGCAGTGTACTTCTTTGATTTGGGATCCATAGGAATTTGGTGGAATCCCGAGGATAAGTCTAGGGCGGAAAAGAATTTTGCGTTTCCTAACTGCGATATTATGTCATCTATGTCGGGTAGTGGATATGCGTCTTGGTCCGTAAGTTCGTTAACTTTTCTGAAGTCAGTTACAATTCTCCATTTCTGTTTTCCCGAGGCGTCCTGTTTCTTTGGTACAACTCATACTGGGGAATTATATGGAGAGTCGGAAGGTTCTATAATGTTTTTCCTAAGCATTTCGTCCATCTGTCGCCTAATTTCTGTTTTGTGGCATTCAGGGGGTTGGTAGGATTTAGTGTTTATGATTTTGTTCTCTTTTAGGGTAATTGTATGCTTAGCAAGTGAAGTGCACGGTAAGAGTTCTGTTTCGAGATTGAAGACGTCCAAATAGTAAAGTAATATCTTTTCAATTGGTTCTCTGAGAGCCTTTTCTATATGTGAAAGTCTAACTAGATCTCTGAATGTAGAAATTTGATTGTAGGTGTTGGAATTTTCGATGCAATTAGTGATTTTTAAGTTGGACTCACCATCATTGATAAAGCATACTGGAGTCGGTTTTCCTTCTAGGTACACTGTCTTTGATATGGCTTGCCCAGGTGATATGGTCGTTGCCGGTTGTAACAAAATAGTATTATTATTTAGTTTTAATCTGTTGTTGGAAAGATTGAATTTAAACTGTCGTAATGCGGGGAAACCTAATATTCCATCTTCGAATAGCGGAAAATCATCATCTATTATATGAAAGTCTATCTTTTTGTCAAACAGATCTATAATGACGCGTTCGGAAGTTTCGAATTCAGAGTGTCCCATTGTGAATTTCTTCACAGGTACCGGTTCTGTTCTTGCTGTCCATTTTCGCTTGAGCAGGTTGATTCCTGCCCCTGAGTCGACAAGAAATGTTCGTTTCGGTTGTCCGGCTGGTCCAAGGAGCACTGTGGGTAGTTCTCCTGTAGTTGCATTGATCCTGATTCTTTCGTTTCCATCCGGACGAAGTTGATTGGGGGTGCTCGTTGTTGTAGGCCTGGTGTTCGAAAATTTGGACATTGGTTTGATCTGTGTCCAAAGCGTTTGCACTTGAAACATTGTACCTGGGCTCGTTCTTCTAACGGTGCTCGTCGAAAGGCCGTTTTAGGTTGTTGGGCGAAACCATTTTGAATCGCTCTGGGCGGTGTGGACGTGAAATTTGCTACTGGTCGTGGTCGATTATCGGGGCGAATGGTCCGTTCCTTACGGGTTCTGTGCTCATGAAAGTATCTTTCGATTTCGATGGCGCGTTTCTCGGCTTCAATAAAATTCTGCGGCGGAGTGGTCAGTAGTATTTGTCCTATTTCTAATTTTAATCCGCGAACAAAGTCCGTTATCGAGTCTTTCAAGATTCTGTCGCTCACGGCGCGTCTGTTCATTTCCTCTGGGTATTCATTAGTAATGCTGTGCTGTAATTCATTGTAGGCTCGTCTAAACCGAGTAATATAGCTCTGTACGCCTTCACTAAACCCTTGTCTAGTGTCTCGTAATTGATCCTGGTTTTCACGGACCGAGGTTCGAGTCGCTAAGTTCTGTCGTAATGCTTGGTATAAGTGTGCGTATTCTGAAATGTGCACACTACGTATTGCCATAGCTGCTTTTCCCGAAATTCTCTCAGTCTTAATCATTCTAAGCAGTAAGTACTGTTCGCTGCACATTACCCTCATCTCTTCGACTTCTCTAACGAATTCTTCCACTCCTATATCATCTTCGCCGTTGAGTGATGATATACATCTTATTACATCTGTAGCTTTAAGCTCTGGTTGCGTAGAACGTTGGAGGAACGCTCTGCCCTCGGGTGATTGGGGTGGCTGAGTCATTGGAGGGGGTTCTCGGAAGACTGATTGATCCGTAGTGGTGGGGTTTATTTCATCTATAGTTATCAGGGAGCTGGCTTCTGATCCGTTTCTCATTTGCATGTTTGCTAACTTATCGCTTATTCGTGCGATCTCTGCTTCGAGTCGGTTAAATCGTTGCGTGGAACTCTCGCTCTCTTTCTGCCATGCGTCTATTATAGCTCTAACTGTTGGGTCTATCCCACTACTAGTTAAAGCGGCGTCAACCATTTCGGTATTACTTTCTTGTGGCGTTGCCATTGTTATACTACTTGTACTGTCTGTGCTATTTGACAAAAGAGTTCAGCGTTCGCTCACCTTGATCGTTTAGCCCGTAGGAAAGGTGCCGTTGCGGTGTTCCTTTGTCGAAACGTCAGAGGTGTCTGCTCTGTTGCAGTGGTCCGTTGATCCTCAATCTTCGAAGTTGACCGTAGCCCGAAATGCGTAATTTCGTTTTCTCGAAGCTGATGGATCCTGGCAGGATCGCCAAAATGTCACGTAATTTTTGGGTTGGTCGGTGGAAATAAAATATAGTTGAGTCGTAACACAACTATTTACGTGGTTTTAATCAACCTTTATTATGAATTCAGCAATCACAATGTATCACGCACTGAATTAACAGAAATCACAATTCACTCCAACCACGTTATGTAAGACTTAGTTACAACAATACATTAAGTACGCGACTTATAAGAGTAGAGACCGACATAGATATGTTGACTATTCTAAGGATACAGAATAAGTGAAGTTTTTCTGACGATACTGTGTCTGAGGAAAGCTAGGGGTGGGTGTGTCTAAGGACACGGGACTATCGGATTTGTTGATGACAATTTTGGTTAAGGAAGTGAGGGCAGTAGACACCATCTCCGATTGGATAATAGGACGGTTGGTGGACCAGGAAGGGTTTTAGCCGCCCTCGCGAGAAAGTTGCCAACGGAACATACCAGATGTGGAGAAAACCAACTTTTTAAGCTAACACGTGGTAGACAATAAACGTAAAGGGAAATTTAAGACAGGAAATACTCGCTTGGTCCGAAGGACCTTAACTATAAAAATGCCAAGGCCCCCTGGTGGGCACTTAAGACTATTGAGGGTGCGCGCCAAGGATATGCAGACATCTGGGTGCCATCCTGTCCGTGGTGTGTGGCCTGGTCTCTGATATGAATTGACGTTACAACACCATCGGCGCCTGGATGAATCTTGATAACTCGGCCCAGAGGCCAATGCATGGAGGGAACGTTGTCCTCTCTGAGGATGACGATTGTGCCCTTTTGGATGCTGTGTCCATCCTTGCTCCATTTATTGCGGTTGGTTAGCTCGTTCAAATACTTCTTATGCCAGCGGTTCCAAAAATGTTGTTTAAGCTGTTGGATATGCTGCCATTTGGAGAGTCGGTTCGATGGAATGTCCCTGAAATCTCGATCGCGTAAACACATTAATGAATCGCCAATGAGGAAATGTCCGGGAGTGAGGGCTAGGAGATCATTTGGATCGGTGGAGATAGAAGTTAGAGGGCTGGAATTGAGGACTGCTTCTATTTCTATGATAAGAGTATTACGGTGTTAAGCTCATATGTTTCTGTTTCTCCACTCGCGCTGCGCCATAATATCCTTTGATATTTCCGATCCTCTGGTCGTACGAGGAATTGCCGATACATTTTCTCGATGTCGCCAGTGAGTACGTACTGATGAGCCCGGAATCTAATTAATATACAAAATAAATCTTCCTGTAACTTGGGTCCTGTGTAAAGTGTATCGTTTAGGGAGGTTCCGGTAATGCTTGGTGCCGATCCGTCGAAAACTACACGGAGTTTGGTGGTTTGACTCGATGCTTTGGTCACGCCATGATGGGGTAAATAGTATCCGTTGTCGTCGGAGTGGTTGACATTGACCTCGTCATGTGTCCCAATGCCAGGTATTCCTGTATTACCGTTCGATATTCTGATTCGAAGCGTTTGTCGTGCTGGAATCGGCGATTGAGTGAGGCGAGTCGTTTAATTGCCAGCGTTTTAGAGGATCCGAGTGACTGAAGCTGATCGTTGAAAGGTAGAGCGACGATGTATCGTCCTTCGCTGGTGCGTCGGGTGTGGGCTTGGAAGTGTTCTTCGCATCGTCGATCTGCCCTCTGAGATATGTTTAATTGAGGGTCCTTCATCGATTTCCCAAAACCGCGAGGGGTCTGCTTGTAAAGTCGTCGTGGATGTGTGAAATATGTTTGTCGCGGTTTGGGAAGTTGGACTCCCCAACTATAATTATTTTACTACAGAATCCTCAAAAACATGATTTATGTATATATATCCTGAAATATTATCAGTCTATTGTCAAGTTATAGAACATTATGGAAATTGCCAGTTAAAGTCATAAAAAACAAAAAATAGGGAAGTTCGTTAAAATATGTGATTTTCCAATCAAGATATAGAATTTATTCGAGTAATATAGATTACGGTAGAGATGGTGACGGTAACAATGAGTGGACTGATTCTTCGTGCGAAAACAAATTGGAAGCGCAGAGCGATGTATTGTTTCAGCGAATATGGATTTTAAAGCACGGTTTTAAAGTACGTGTGCGTTTGACTAGGTGTGTTAATTAATATTGCTGTCTGATTTTCGATATGTAAATACAATATCTACATATCTTTAAACTTATGATAATTGAACTAACAATTTTTTTAAATTTAAATTAAACTTATGATAATTGAACAAACAATTTTTTTAAATTTATATTAATATTTATCCTTTTAAATGCAACAATTTTTTTTAATAATAACTTCACGCGTAAGTCAGCTGCGCACATATTTGATCGTTCTTTAAAGCTTGAATCTCTGCGAAGAGAAAAAATCTTTCAACCAACAAGAACTGGTTCTACGTTTTCTATCCATTTCCTTCCAGATAAATCTCTCTATCTAAAATCCTTATTTCCGTATTTCCTTGAAAAGGTTAAAGTCGTTTTGTATAAAATCCAATGTAGAGAAGAAGGAAGATCCGCAAAAGATTCTTTCAGCTTTCCCTATGTTTGAGCTCGAATCAAAGCAATCCTATTCCCAATAGGGTGACTATGCGTTTAACTTCTCATAGAATCTCTCTGATTCCGTGTGATACCTTCGGTGTTTTTGAAGTATGTAATTGATGTCGTAACGTCAACGCTTTGCAGTGCGAATTCAATTTTGCGTTGCAATTTCCCTGTTTGCGTGGCAAAAGCATAAAATCGATAGCGCACGTTTCGATAAACACGTTTTCTTTGCTGATGGCGCACTGTAAATATAAATATTTGAATAAATATCGCGAATTTCATGTTGCTAAAAGATTTATACTATTTATTCGTAAATAACTGTTGGATATGTTTAAGTTGAAACCACTGCATTAGGTCTTTTTTCTTGTTTAAAATTATTTGTATTGGTAAATTGAATGAAAGTTCTAACATGTAATTTGTTCTTCTTTTATAAATAGTTTACAGAGGATAAAGCGTGGGTAACTCAAGACTGTCGCGATCATGACACTATACATACCTATGTATAGCACGTATACTAAGCTAACTAAAATAGCAAGTCAGAGAAATGGAAACTTAGGAAAATCTAAAGGAAGATAAATCGTTCGAGCCTTGACAGGAATATAAGATGCTAAGTAATCTTCCTAAGTAATCTCCTCCAGCTTTTTCTATTTTGATCAATAATTATTAGTACATGTTAGGAAAACAAATAGAATTTTTGTTCTCAAGCGAGGTATAATTTAAATTTTGTATGTACACAAAAATGTTAAATATCTGTAATAAACATGGTACAATCAATTTTTTTACATAAAATTATATTGTATAGGCTATTGTTATTTAAACATTCTAAATTGGACGAAGAAAAAAAATGACGCAAATAAAACGTAGGACATTTTAATTAAAGAGACTAATATAGAGATTTATCTACTTAACTGTGATTAAATCATCTCCACTTAACGCTCTACCTCTTCTATTAATTATGCTTCGTTAAACTATGATTACAGAGGATGGGTTTTTTGATAAAATGACATTCTGACAAATATATATAGATCGATATATATAGATATACATAGACAAATATATAGATTCTTACAACAGTAGTTATGAATGAACAGTAGTTATTGTATCAATTCCGTTCTTCAAAAGCTTCATTTGTGAAAAGACAATTCGCCAGAATATGGATTCACTGTAGTTATAGCTATAGGATTTCAATCTAGTTGACAGACTTGCTTTACGTAGAGAATATCTGTCTCTTGTTCTACTTTATCGCGATTCTCTCCTCATCTTATACGCTTTGTCGAGCAAAGTAATATTGGCATATATCTCGGCTCTGGTTACAATCATTAGTTTCCGCCTAAACGGTTAGAATCACATAGCTCGCGCTCTACTCTCGTTTATTCAACATTCAGGCCATATGGTCGCATGCGACGAGTTTTATGTTAATTCCGACCGATTACAATACCTTTCTTTCGTTTACAAGGAACGACGAGACTGGCAGTTGCGTGATTTCCAATGCAAAAGCCGCGATATCTGCTCGATAACCTAACCTCAACCGATTTTGTTGTACTATTCTTATGTGGACTTCGTTTGTACCACTTTCGTAACAAAAATAGAATACGTAGAACACAGCATTCCGTTATGCGATATTGTCGATTCCTAACATCCGAAAAATCAGAGATAATTTTTTCTCTACAGTTGTACATTTGTGTGAAAAATTACGAACGTAAAGTTGTTTGGTGCATGCACAGTCCCCCCCTCCCCTTCATTTGCGTGGACATGCTAGAAAGATTCACTTTTCCACGGCGAAACTGTATGTATTATAATTTCATTTTTACAAAGGTCGAACATCCTACTATGCATAAATTTAATATTAATATAAGCAGGTTTCCTGTTAAGTATTACATCTGACGTATAAGCACACGTGTGTACGAGCCTTGGTTTTAAATGTCTTATAGTAGACACCGAAAAGATTATTCAGTTGGATATCTGACTCAACATCAATATTTTACTAGGAGATAACATGTTAAGAACACGTTGGCGGATGGCATGGGAGATGATGAATGAAGACATACTTCTGTGAGATACATAAAATAGTAGTCAGAACGTATTTTGGCGCTTGGGGACAGCAACAGCTTTTTTTTGTTTTTATTTATTTGTTGAAATTACAATCAATTCTCGCGTTGAGAATTTTCAGTAATTTTTCTGGCGTGGCACAGTGACATGGCTGTTTATTTACAATAAGTTAATACTTATTATAGATAGGTATAATTTATAAGTATTATAAGTAAGTGCATATGCTTAATTTGGATAATTAAATGAATCTAACGTTTAGGTCTAGCGGGTGGTGCCTCTTCAGCCTGCGAATCTGGTCCGTCGTATCGAGTAGTCCAGTGATTAGGGGATTTCGGTGTTTCTTGACTCTTTTGCTATATCTCTCGCTATATTTTGCTATTTCCTCTTTGACTGTAGGTATCTTGAGGTCGCGATGGATGGTTTCGTTGGTAACATACCAAGGTGCGTCTATTAAGGCTCTTAGCGCTTTCGATTGGAATCGTTGTAGTATTTCGATGTTGGAGTTACTTGGACAGCAACAGCTGGTGATACTGTCATACACCTCCATTTATAAACTTTCGAAAATCGATGTGACCTTCAAACTTTAATGTATTCTGTTTCACAGCACAAAATGTTTCCGAAACGTAAGTTTATTGTTACAATAAACTTGACTAGTGGCTCTGAAATACTATCCTTGAAAAAACAATGGGGAAATTGGAGCAAAAAAAAAAAGAAGGAAATAAACAAAGACCTTGTTGGTTCGTAAAAATAACATATGCTACAGGAAAAACTTTTTCCAACGGATTGAGATGCGACAAGCTTTAAAAGCTATGACGCGAATCGAGCGTTTGTCTACAAGAGCGCATTTTCGGTGGATATATATGTCGGAATGACATTGGGGATAGGGTTGTCGGTGTTTGAGGAGTCTTCATTGAAGGTAGCCATCGTTGCGGTTGTAACGAAGATATGATTTATTGACACAGGTATGAATAACACAGGTTTTGACAATCTACCACGGCGGTGAGACGTCCGCGACACTAGTGACAGTGGTCTCCGGTTCAATAACGAATCCGCGGCCAACGGGATGACAGATGGGCGTTCTCGCTGAATCTAAGTCTGACTCGTAAAAATAATTGCTGAGCGTAAAGACTTTGGTCTTTGGTCGACGGGAGCGCGTAAAAGAATGCCCGTCCCGTCCCGATGATGCCACAAAGGTAAACTATAATGGGGTGTGTCTAAGGACACGAGATCATCGGATTCGTCGAGGAAAGCCTTCGTTTAGGAAGTAAGGGAAATTGTCGTTGCTGCTAATTGGTCAATCTCCATATCGGTGGTTAGAAAAAGATGCTAGCCGCCCTCGAGGAAAAGTTGCTAGTGGGAGACGCCGCTCGTTGAAAAATATGTCTCCCCTATCTTCCCGTAGTCGGGACAAAGACTGTTTGTCTGTTCGAAGGACTTTAGTTAACTAAACCTTAAGATTTATAACGGGCCCTCGGGCTAGCCGAACATGTACTGCGGAGACGCATCGACATCTGGCAATCATCTTACTCGAAGAATAGGGTCTGCGTGTGGCGAGCCACGGGACAGAAACCGTTGGAATGTTTACTGTCGCGTGTCGCCACGAATATTTCTTTTAAGGAGAGCTATTGAATTACTCCATACCTTTGTTAGGCAAAGCGTTCATCCCTTGACCGCGGCTACGTTGGGCGACTGACTGTCGCCTCGAGCCCAAGCTCATTATCACGACTCTCGAACAATTACAATCGGGTTGAATAACTACAATAGTTTAGTTACAGTTATAGTAGACTTTAGATTGCAATGTTGCGGGGCTATCCCAAGGTTCCGGTGTCCTTTCATCTCCGACATATATTTAACTATATATATTAACTATATATTTTCCCTAGGAACAGTAAGATTTTAACGATACAACTTTATCAAGAGATCTTAATGTCATAAACGGTATCGAAACTTCGTAATTCATATTGTTAAGGAAGAAAATATTGGTAATCTCCTCGAACGACGAGCGCTTGATATTCACAATTAGAACTCGATATCTTAGCTTCTTATAATATCCTAATAAAATGTTATTTATCGATTACAATTGTCCTGTCGTATTTTATTGTGTTTGCTTTATAAATGTGAACTTTATTCAAAAAGAGTTCATCGATATAACGGTATTGAAGAGAACTACTCGAGAAACTATATCTAGCCCTTGGATGGAGGGATTGCTTGCTTCTTACAATCGAATAATTGGAGTGTAACCAGAAACACGAACGGTAATTTAGCAATGGAGAAGAACTTTAGAACGACAGCAATTTTCTTCTTGTTTCTTTGAGAAAGGCACCGTTCATTTTATGTTTGACGAGAATGGGGTTGTTGGACGAATTTGATTAGAAAGGAAAGATCTTTAACAAATATTCTTCCCATTGATACATTCCTATATTTTTTATTTAATTATTTGAAAATGCAATTTTGCATATACCTATGTGCAATTATATACTATAATCGCAGGCGTTTCTTTAAAATGATGCACTATTGAAACAAGGCAAAATATCGTCAAATTCTTCGAGATTCAATTTCTCAAAAGAATGGCTCTATTGATTAACCAAACATAGTTCCCATAAGCATATACGTACTTCTCAGAAAAGATAGTTATATCTAGATCAATATTACTCCCCACAGTGACCTATATGTCAAAGAAAAAAAGACACATCAAGTATTAAATCATACTACTATTACGTCCACTATCTCTACAAATCCTCCACTCTTGGAAAAATCTATCTTATTCGAACGTAACGTAACTCAAATTAAATCTTTTCCATCATCATAAATACGAAACATTTATAAAATTATCATCTTCGATTATTTACTCAACATCTAGCTAACAAAATCTTCTCCATCGCCGTACCCCTTAATCCTGACCGCGTATAATTAACGTATGAATAGTTAATTTATTGAAATTTAAACGACCATTTTACGCTACTTGTACTCGAATGATTTTAGGATCTTGCTGTATCTCTTGCACAGTGTTATACTGACAGGCGAGAAACATAGAAACGTAACTTCCGCTCCACTGATTTACCCTAAACACACGATGATAGGTTATACGGTGGACGCAATACAGAAGCGTTTCCGATGCAATTCGAAGGTGCGTTGTTACAATGGAGTTCATCGATCCATAGTGACTATTTCCCCGCCAACTACAGCCTGTAATAACGGAATAGCCAATAAAGTATATCCTGTCGATTTAATCGTTACCCCCACGGTGCACCGTGCACCGCGCGCACGGAGATCGGATCGGTGATTTTCACGTGATGTTTCGCAAATCGTGAGGCGCTCGCGTGATTCGCGCGTTTTAAGCGTTCCCGCTCTTCCCGTCCGATAGAAGGAGAAAGGGAACAGGGGGTGGAAGGAAGAGGGAAGATACGTGATGCGGGTTCAACCTGCCGCGGGAACCTTTAAAGAAGGTCGGTGCAACGGGAGAGATGTAATTTTAATAAATTGGAGAGCAAGTCATTGTAAAAGATTGATATTCCGATGTTGGAGATGCAGCAGATTTACAACTCGCTGGAATTAAGTTAGTTAAGGCGTTGAAAACCTAACGTCTTTTCAAAGGCGTTTGCCGCGTTTCTTTTCAAATCAAAATACATACATACGATACGAACAATGTATGCGCCTAAAGTTTTAAAGTTAATTTCTATTCAAGGAATGGACTGTTTTATTATAGATTTAGGAAATTGAAAAGAAGCAATTGCTCGTTTCTAAGAAAGAATCGCGAGAAGTACAGTTAGAAACTGTATTGTGAATCACTTTTCCTGGTTTCCGTAACGAGGAAGTGAAAAAAAAAACGCAGACAAGTCAGCGTTTACCGCAGCTAAATGGAAGATACGCAGGTACGAGTCGTTACAGTTTTGTCGTTGCAACGATTCCCGCTGCGTAATTTGATAATGAACAGTTGAAAAATAGCAGCGTTGTGTCCGTACTCTTTAATATCCCATTATATGGAAGTTAACGACCGGAAAATACACCGCTCGACTACTTGAAGGGAGTAGCTCATGAGCAAGTCTTTTGTATCCTCGCAATGGTATAATTCCTGTAACGTCTCGTTCTCGGAGGATTTATTTCGTTGATTTGTACTTGTTTATTGCTTTTGTGTTTTCATGAATGGAGCATGTCGCATGCGATTCGTAATATGGTTTTAATGGCGTTTCGACTTCAATGATATCAGCGGCTGATTGCGCTTCCCGTAAGAAGCTTCCAATTATTATGTATTTTAGGAACAACAGATAAGGATATTTAGAGAACGAATTAATTATTCAATTGTTCGCGCAAGAAATACCTGTCTCTTTTTCGAAAGTTATAAATGCTGTTTCCAAAGAGTTCCTTAGCTCACCATAAACCAGATAAGAATCTTTGGTTCCGTCTAGAAAAAGAAACCTTCAGATCAAACCGAAAAGGGTTCGGATTATATTTTCTAATCGTATTTGTATATTTCTTTTTACGGTCAGCTTGTTATCCACGTACAATCGAACAGAGAGTCCATTAATTATTTCCCTTCGACTTGTTTCAGGGGGAGCATCTCGGAAGCCATGCCGGCTGACGAGTTCGCTGGAAATCGAAACAGAAACAAACCAAGACTGCAACCACCTTAACGAACCGCTATTATCACTGGCAAGGTCATCGGGCAGACCGGATCTAATCATGCTCACGCCGACCATGCTTCCTGTGCACTCGTTCCTCTTTCTTAACGACGTCAACCAGAAGATCGGGTGCTAAAAAATTCGAAATCGAGTTGATTGAAAATCTCAAGGAATATTAAAAAAATACGAATAAACAATTTGATATAGAAATCATCCATTTTGGGCAAAGAAAAGAAACAATCAGAAAAGGAATAACCACAGAAGCTCTGAATTTCATTGCTTCCTAATGGTACTTCCTTGGATATTTTTACATTCTGGAGGCGTGAACGAACTCTGAAAAACAGAAACAACTTCTATCGGATGATCGAAAGAACTACCTGGACACTGAGTATAATTATTCACACGTGCGGATGCCATTTCCGGCATGTTCCTCCATGAAGAAGGTCAGCTTCAGTTTTTGCCACTTGTAGATAGAAGTTGAAGTGGCGGACGTCTTAACGAGGTTGCTAGAATGCCAAACAAATAGATGAGGGAAATATTATGAAGATATATTTATGAATATCTAATTGAGCATTTAATTAAGAACTTAATCGAAAGACCAAAATAAGTTGGTTCTTGAGACCAAGTACCTATCTCAGTATAATAGTCTTTCGTACTTACGGTTTAGTAAGAGGACTCGAGTAAAACGATTACTCGTTAAAAGGAACAATAGAATAATCATGCCTCCGCAGACGGTGGTCTCTGCTTTCATGCCTCATCGCGGAGAATCTCAGCGAAAAAAGTGTCCCGAAGCGTGAGCTGAAAGGTGGCTATGTAGGCTGTCTAGTGAATGCCGTCGCCATGGTGGAGCTGGCGTGTAACAACTCCCTAAGTCCAGGAACCTAATCCCGCGTCAGAAAGACAAAATTCGCTACGGAGAAAAGTAAACAAAAATATATATATAGGGAAGAAGAGACAAAGATTAAAGATTGTTAAGAATTAGAGGTAATTTAATGATAAAAGGGAGAAAGAATTGTGAAAAAATTCTACTGGGAAAGAAAAGATAGAAGAAGCCTCCAACGAGAAAGACGTGCTCAGAAGCGAGTCCCGCGTAGCGCCATGTAGAGGAGCAGGAAGAAAATATTGGTAATCTCCTCGAACAACGAGCGCTTGATATTCACAATTAGAACTCGATATCTTAGCTTCTTATAATATCCTAATAAAATGTTATTTATCGATTACAATTGTCCTGTCATATTTTATAGTGTTTGCTTTATAAATGTGAACTTTATTCAAAAAGAGTTCATCGATGATTATCCATTACAGGTTGTTAATAAACCTGAATTATGCACAAAGGAATTGCCGTTAATAACTTAAGATTCTCTGCCCGTCGTACAGGGTACATATAGTAATTATTCTCGACGATCGTAACGTTTAAGTCCAATTCGAGCTTATAGTCCCATGCGAGTCAATCAACGACAATAGTTTGAATTTCTATTTGTTCGTTTGTCGTCTGTTTATACCCGGAGCACCTGCTGTAAACCAATACAAAATTTATTAGATCTATAAATAACACATATAAAACTTATTAATTTATAATTAATATAAAATAGGAGAGCTCGAAACTTCCTATTTTATGGATATGTTAAATCTTTGTAAAAAAATACCATATCATTAGTATCTTTTTAATCGTTCCAAAGGATTTAGCTGCATAAAGCTGTAACCCTTGGAAGAATCGATGTTCACGCGTAACAAATTGAAATTGTGCGAAGGTTCCGGTACGAACATCACAAGCGTCGATACCAGGGGCACAGGCACATGTTCTGGGTTCATTATATATTTATAAAGGGCTGACGATTCAGTGGATGGTCCGGGTAAATTTAAATTGTAAATGAACGCATTGCTGGTTTCAAGTAAAAGCCTGGATAAGAGCGGATATGGTATGAGAGTCTGTCGTGGAAGGGGGAACAGGCCGCTTTTATTTGTAAAGTTTGAATCTCCTCGATATTGAAGATGTTGAAGCTGCAAGTATGTATTTCATTTTAATCCATTCGAGACCGAGATTTAATTGTAAAACGATACCTAGGTGTCGGTACGATCTGAATGTTTAGTTAGAATGATTCTGTGTTTTACTCTCCCCAGGGTATCCTTTTCATACTTTGATTTTAAATCGATGACAATCTTAAATAGTATGCCTCATATTTTTAAAATATAAAATTATATACTATGTTATTCTATAATGTATTATGTACAGTCATATATATATATAATAATTCTATATTGAAAAAAATATGAAATTAACATGATATATACATTACTACATAAGTTATATATAAAATATGTATACTATACCCTTGCCTACTGACTGATATGAATTTCTTTCGGTCTCGAATGCATTAAAAGAGAGAGCAAAGAAGTCGAAATTACTTATTGTAATTAGTAAAACGACCTGAGAGGCAGACAGATACAAGAAAGAAGGAATATTATATTAGCGGCATTATCATGTTTTTGCTCTCTTCAAGTCTTTCATCGAGACAGACAATCTACAGGTATTAATCGATCAATTTCTCCAAGCTGATAACTTCGAATTGATGTTTATATATAAGAAGTGTTATGTGTTAATCTGTCTAAATGTTTAAAAGGTGTTATAAATTAAATGTTGTTAAACGATACGTAATTGCCTTTTGATCGTAATTTTTACTATCAAGGGGTCTTTTATGTATGCGTAATCATTGTG
>NW_022884100.1:0-22460 GCF_011952255.1 Bombus vosnesenskii | reverse complement strand
TATATTATAATTATGAAGCCCGTCCTGGAAAATAAGGTTTTAACCGGTTTCCATTAATTTTCTTGATATTACCTTCTATTAAAACCTCATAATACGGTGTTTTAACTCTCTCAATGGTGTAGGGTCCTAGCCACTCTATGTCTAATTTATGCTCTTTATGGTCGTTGTGTATTAAGACTCTATCCCCTTCTTTAAATATTGACTGGGGTTTTATTATTCGTCGTCTCTGATCTCTTTGATATCTTTGTTTACTCCTAATCAATTGGTCGCGAGCTTTCGAAAGTCTAGAATCCCATTCTTGTTTTCTGAATGCTACTTCGTCCGCGTAAGTGCGTTGTGGATTTCGTGAAATGGTCGAGGGTAAGTTGGCTTTGTGGCCGAATGTCAATTCAAAAGGTGTATAACCGGTCGAGTCGTGTATCATCGTATTGTAGGCTAGGCATATAAAATTTAAATGTTCGTCCCATTCTTCCCCTGAGTCCCTTGGAACACACTTTAGCATATCTGCTATTACAGCGTGAGTTCGCTCTAATGATCCATTACTTTGGGGGTGGAAGCTAGTAGTTTTAATGTGTTTTATTTTGAAGGCTTCTTCGTATTTTTGCATTAAGCTACTAATAAAATTTTGTCCTCTGTCTGTCAGTATTTTCTTAGGCGCTGAGGATATGTATATGTAATGGTCTAACAGGGAATTCCAAATAGTTTCTGTTTGTTGGTTTTTTATAGGAACAAGGATAAGGTATTTTGTGAGTTCATCGTGAATGGAGAGTATAAAGGAATTGCCTCGTTTCGTTTTCTTCCAATGGTGTGTCGGTTATACATGGTTCTTCTTTGGGTCGAATCCTAGTCATTTTTGCGGTTTGACAGGTCTCACAAGTTTCTATTCTGTTTTTTATTCTGTCCATAAGGTGTGGGATACTATATTTGTCTCTGGTTCTGTCGTACGTCTTTTGTATTCCGGGATGTCCTATCAAGTCATGATTTTCTTTCAGTATTTGTTCTATCTCTTCGTCACTTAAGCTCTGTATTGGCTCGTAAGCAAACTCTATATCGTCGCGTTGATCATTGAAAAACAAAAGAAGTCTCTTTATGTGTGCTTTGTCTTGTGCGTTTAAGTTGTTGTCTCCTATCCCTATCTTTCTATTTGTTTTGAGTACGTTTGATTTTTTCTGTAACCATGCGGTTTCGTCATATGGGCCTAGATATGTTTTTGTTAATTGGAAAAAGTTGTCTTTGTTAGGTGTTAGTTTTAATAATTTTGGTATTTCTTCTGATTTTTCCCAATCTTTGAATTGTTTTAATAAAACGTCAGTTTGTGTTATCGCGTGTCCTCTGGATAGGGCGTCAGCGGCCGCGTTTTCCTTTCCTTTTACGTAATCTATGTCATACTCGTATTCCTCTAATCTTAATCTCCATCGGATCAATCGGCTGGAGGGGTCCTTACAGTTGTGTAGCCATTTAAGGGCTTGGTGGTCTGTTTGAGTTTGGAATTTACGGCCTAATAAATATTGTCTCAGTCTTTTAACTGCCCAAACGATAGCTAATAATTCTTTTTCCGTCGTTGTATAATTTCGTTCAGGAGGGTTTAATGTTCTCGAAATGAAGACACAAGGGTGCCCGTCTTGTGAAAGGATCCCTCCTAAACCTTCGTTACTGGCGTCCGTTGTCAACGTAAATGTTTTTGTGTAGTCGGGATATTTGAGTACCGGTGCTTGGCATAATCTTTCTTTTAACGTATCGAAGCTGAGTTGTGTTCTGTCGGTCCAGTGGAATGGCGTGTCCTTTTTCGTGAGGTCCGTAAGGGGGTTTGCTAGCTTTGAAAAGTTACGAATAAATTTTCTGTAATAACCTGCTAGCCCGAGGAAAGATTTTACTTCTGTTGGGTTCTTAGGTTGTCTAAAGTTTTTTACTGCTTCTATTTTCTTCGGATTGGGTTTTACTCCCTCACTTGTTACGGTATGTCCGAGGTATTCCAATTCGGGCTGTAAAAATTCGCACTTATCTGGCTGTAGTTTCAGCCCCAATTCCCTAAGTCTTTGTAAAACGATAGCTAGGTTTTGGTTGTGTTCTTCTATCGATTGACCAAAAATAATAATATCGTCCAAATATGCAAAGCAATGTTTATTAATAAGTCCGCGAAGCGCAGTGTCCATCATTCTTTGAAATGTCGCTGGCGCGTTTTTGAGTCCAAACGGCATTCGATTATAATGGTAATGTCCTTGTTGTGTTCTAAATGCAGTGTACTTCTTTGATTTGGGATCCATAGGAATTTGGTGGAATCCCGAGGATAAGTCTAGGGCGGAAAAGAATTTTGCGTTTCCTAACTGCGATATTATGTCATCTATGTCGGGTAGTGGAGATGCGTCTTGGTCCGTAAGTTCGTTAATTTTTCTGAAGTCAGTTACAATTCTCCATTTCTGTTTTCCCGAGGCGTCCTGTTTCTTTGGTACAACTCATACTGGGGAATTATATGGAGAGTCGGAAGGTTCTATAATGTTTTTCCTAAGCATTTCGTCCATCTGTCGCCTAATTTCTGTTTTGTGGCATTCGGGGGGTCGGTAGGATTTAGTGTTTATGATTTTGTTCTCTTTTAGGGTAATTGTATGCTTAGCAAGTGAAGTGCACGGTAAGAGTTCTGTTTCGAGATTGAAGACGTCCAAATAATAAAGTAATATCTTTTCAATTGGTTCTCTGAGAGCCTTTTCTATATGTGAAAGTCTAACTAGATCTCTGAATGTAGAAATTTGATTGTAGGTGTTGGAATTTTCGATGCAATTAGTGATTTTTAAGTTGGACTCACCACCATTGATAAAGCATACTGGAGTCGGTTTTCCTTCTAGGTACACTGTCTTTGATATGGCTTGCCCAGGTGATATGGTCGTTGCCGGTTGTAACAAAATAGTATTATTATTTAGTTTTAATCTGTTGTTGGAAAGATTGAATTTAAACTGTCGTAATGCGGAGAAACCTAATATTCCATCTTCTATTAGCGGAAAATCATCATCTATTATATGAAAGTCTATCTTTTTGTCAAACAGATCTATAATGACGCGTTCGGAAGTTTCGAATTCAGAGTGTCCCATTGTGAATTTCTTCACAGGTACCGGTTCTGTTCTTGCTGTCCATTTTCGCTTGAGCAGGTTGATTCCTGCCCCTGAGTCGACAAAAAATGTTCGTTTCGGTTGTCCGGCTGGTCCAAGGAGCACTGTGGGTAGTTCTCCTGTAGTTGCATTGATCCTGATTCTTTCGTTTCCATCCGGACGAAGTTGATTGGGGGTGCTCGTTGTTGTAGGCTTGGTGTTCGAAAATTTGGACATTGGTTTGATCTGTGTCCAAAGCGTTTGCACTTGAAACATTGTACCTGGGCTCGTTCTTCTAACGGTGCTTGTCGAAAGGCCGTTTTAGGTTGTTGGGCGAAACCATTTTGAATCGCTCTGGGCGGTGTGGACGTGAAATTTGCTACTGGTCGTGGTCGATTATCGGGGCGAATGGTCCGTTCCTTACGGGTTCTGTGCTCATGAAAGTATCTTTCGATTTCGATGGCGCGTTTCTCGGCTTCAATAAAATTCTGCGGCGGGGTGGTCAGTAGTATTTGTCCTATTTCTAATTTTAATCCGCGAACAAAGTCCGTTATCGAGTCTTTCAAGATTCTGTCGCTCACGGCGCGTCTGTTCATTTCCTCTGGGTATTCATTAGTAATGCTGTGCTGTAATTCATTGTAGGCTCGTCTAAACCGAGTAATATAGCTCTGTACGCCTTCACTAAACGTCTAGTGTCTCGTAATTGATCCTGGTTTTCACGGACCGAGCTTCGGGTCGCTAAGTTCTGTCGTAATGCTTGGTATAAGTGTGCGTATTCTGAAATGTGCACACTACGTATTGCCATAGCTGCTTTTCCCGAAATTCTCTCAGTCTTAATCATTCTAAGCAGTAAGTACTGTTCGCTGCACATTACCCTCATCTCTTCGACTTCTCTAACGAATTCTTCCCCTCCTATATCATCTTCGCCGTTGAGTGATGATATACATCTTATTACATCTGTAGCTTTAAGCTCTGGTTGCGTAGAACGTTGGAGGAACGCTCTGCCCTCGGGTGATTGGGGTGGCTGAGTCATTGGAGGGGGTTCTCGGAAGACTGATTGATCCGTCGTGGTGGGGTTTATTTCATCTATAGTTATCAGGGAGCTGGCTTCTGATCCGTTTCTCATTTGCATGTTTGCTAACTTATCGCTTATTCGTGCGATCTCTGCTTCGAGTCGGTTAAATCGTTGCGTGGAACTCTCGCTCTCTTTCTGCCATGCGTCTATTATAGCTCTAACTGTTGGGTCTATTCCACTACTAGTTAAAGCGGCGTCAACCATTTCGGTATTACTTTCTTGTGGCGTTGCCATTGTTATACTACTTGTACTGTCTGTGCTATTTGACAAAAGAGTTCAGCGTTCGCTCACCTTGATCGTTTAGCCCGTAGGACAGGTGCCGTTGCGGTGTTCCTTTGTCGAAACGTCAGAGGTGTCTGCTCTGTTGCAGTGGTCCGTTGATCCTCAATCTTCGAAGTTGACCGTAGCCCGAAATGCGTAATTTCGTTTTCTCGAAGCTGATGGATCCTGGCAGGATCGCCAAAATGTCACGTAATTGTTGGGTTGGTCGGTGGAAATAAAATATAGTTGAGTCGTAACACAACTATTTACGTGGTTTTAATCAACCTTTATTATGAATTCAGCAATCACAATGTATCACGCACTGAATTAACAGAAATCACAATTCACTCCAACCACGTTATGTAAGACTTAGTTACAACAATACATTAAGTACGCGACTTATAAGAGTAGAGACCGACATAGATATGTTGACTATTCTAAGGATACAGAATAAGTGAAGTTTTTCTGACGATACTGTGTCTGAGGAAAGCTAGGGGTGGGTGTGTCTAAGGACACGGGACTATCGGATTTGTTGATGACAATTTTGGTTAAGGGAGTGAGGGCAGTAGACACCATCTCCGATTGGATAATAGGACGGTTGGTGGACCAGGAAGGGTTTTAGCCGCCCTCGCGAGAAAGTTGCCAACGGAACATACCAGATGTGGAGAAAACCAACTTTCTAAGCTAACACGTGGTAGACAATAAACGTAAAAGGAAATTTAAGACAGGAAATACTCGCTTGGTCCGAAGGACCTTAACTATAAAAATGCCAAGGCCTCCTGGTGGGCACTTAAGACTATTGAGGGTGCGCGCCAAGGATATGCAGACATCTGGGTGCCATCCTGTCCGTGGTGTGTGGCCTGGTCTCTGATATGAATTGACGTTACATACCCCCTTCTTAGATTGATTTTGGTCCTCCAAAATCTCAGTGTTTCTGCGGATTATCTCTAGGTCAATTGGCTTTTCCGGTAAAGTTGCTGTTTGCGTGTTGCCTAAGTATATTATAATTATGAAGCCCGTCCTGGAAAATAAGGTTTTAACCGGTTTCCATTAATTTTCTTGATATTACCTTCTATTAAAACCTCATAATACGGTGTTTTAACTCTCTCAATGGTGTAGGGTCCTAGCCACTCTATGTCTAATTTATGCTCTTTATGGTCGTTGTGTATTAAGACTCTATCCCCTTCTTTAAATATTGACTGGGGTTTTATTATTCGTCGTCTCTGATCTCTTTGATATCTTTGTTTACTCCTAATCAATTGGTCGCGAGCTTTCGAAAGTCTAGAATCCCATTCTCGTTTTCTGAATGCTACTTCGTCCGCGTAAGTGCGTTGTGGATTTCGTGAAATGGTCGAGGGTAAGTTGGCTTTGTGTCCGAATGTCAATTCAAAAGGTGTATAACCGGTCGAGTCGTGTATCATCGTATTGTAGGCTAGGCATATAAAATTTAAATGTTCGTCCCATTCTTCCCCTGAGTCCTTTGAACACACTTTAGCATATCTGCTATTACAGCGTGAGTTCGCTCTAATGATCCATTACTTTGGGGGTGGAAGCTAGTAGTTTTAATGTGTTTTATTTTGAAGGCTTCTTCGTATTTTTGCATTAAGCTACTAATAAAATTTTGTCCTCTGTCTGTCAGTATTTTCTTAGGCGCTGAGAATATGTATATATAATGGTCTAACAGGGAATTCCAAATAGTTTCTGTTTGTTAGTTTTTTATAGGAACAAGGATAAGGTATTTTGTGAGTTCATCGTGAATGGTGAGTATAAAGGAATTGCCTCGTTTCGTTTTTTCCAATGGTGTGTCGGTTATACATGGTTCTTCTTTGGGTCGAATCCTAGTCATTTTTGCGGTTTGACAGGTCTCCCAAGTTTCTATTCTGGTTTTTATTCTGTCCATAAGGTGTGGGATACTATATTTGTCTCTGATTCTGTCGTACGTCTTTTGTATTCCAGGATGTCCTATCAAGTCATGATTTTCTTTCAGTATTTGTTCTATCTCTTCGTCACTTAAGCTCTGTATTGGCTCGTAAGCAAACTCTATATCGTCGCGTTGGTCATTGAAAAACAAAAGAAGTCTCTTTATGTGTGCTTTGTCTTGTGCGTTTAAGTTGTTGTCTCCTATCCCTATCTTTCTATTTGTTTTGAGTACGTTTGATATTTTCTGTAACCATGCGGTTTTTGTTAATAGATATGTTTTTGTTAATTGGAAAAAGTTGTCTTTGTTAGGTGTTAGTTTTAATAATTTTGGTATTTCTTCTGATTTTTCCCAATCTTTGAATTGTTTTAATAAAACGTCAGTTTGTGTTATCGCGTGTACTCTGGATAGGGCGTCAGCGGCCGCATTTTCCTTTCCTTTTACGTAATCTATGTCATACTCGTATTCCTCTAATCTTAATCTCCATCGGATCAATCGGCTGGAGGGGTCCTTACAGTTGTGTAGCCATTTAAGGGCTTGGTGGTCTGTTTGAATTTGGAATTTACGGCCTAATAAAGATTGTCTCAGTCTTTTAACTGCCCAAACGATAGCTAATAATTCTTTTTCCGTCGTTGTATAATTTCGTTCAGGAGGGTTTAATGTTCTCGAAATGAAGACACAAGGGTGCCCGTCTTGTGAAAGGATCCCTCCTAAACCTTCGTTACTGGCGTCCGTTGTCCACGTAAATGTTTTTGTGTAGTCGGGATATTTTAGTACCGGTGCTTGGCATAATCTTTCTTTTAACGTATCGAAGCTGAGTTGTGTTCTGTCGGTCCAGTGGAATGGCGTGTCCGTTTTCGTGAGGTCCGTAAGGGGTTTTGCTAGCTTTGAAAAGTTACGAATAAATTTTCTGTAATAACCTGCTAGCCCGAGGAAAGATTTTACTTCTGTTGGGTTCTTAGGTTGTCTACAGTTTTTTACTGCTTCTATTTTCTTCGGATTGGGTTTTACTCCCTCACTTGTTACGGTATGTCCGAGGTATTCCAATTCGGGCTGTAAAAATTCGCACTTATCTGGCTGTAGTTTCAGCCCCAATTCCCTAAGTCTTTGTAAAACGATAGCTAGGTTTTGGTTGTGTTCTTCTATCGATTGACCAAAAATAATAATATCGTCCAAATATGCAAAGCAATGTTTATTAATAAGTCCGCGAAGCGCAGTGTCCATCATTCTTTGAAATGTCGCTGGCGCGTTTTTGAGTCCAAACGGCATTCGATTATAATGGTGATGTCCTTGTGGTGTGCTAAATGCAGTGTACTTCTTTGATTTGGGATCCATAGGAATTTGGTGGAATCCCGAGGATAAGTCTAGGGCGGAAAAGAATTTTGCGTTTCCTAACTGCGATATTATGTCATCTATGTCGGGTAGTGGATATGCGTCTTGGTCCGTAAGTTCGTTAATTTTTCTGAAGTCAGTTACAATTCTCCATTTCTGTTTTCCCGAGGCGTCCTGTTTCTTTGGTACAACTCATCCTGGGGAATTATATGGAGAGTCGGAAGGTTCTATAATGTTTTTCCTAAGCATTTCGTCCATCTGTCGCCTAATTTCTGTTTTGTGGCATTCGGGGGGTCGGTAGGATTTAGTGTTTATGATTTTGTTCTCTTTTAGGGTAATTGTATGCTTAGCAAGTGAAGTGCACGGTAAGAGTTCTGTTTCGAGATTGAAGACGTCCAAATAGTAAAGTAATATCTTTTCAATTGGTTCTCTGAGAGCCTTTTCTATATGTGAAAGTCTAACTAGATCTCTGAATGTAGAAATTTGATTGTAGGTGTTGGAATTTTCGATGCAATTAGTGATTTTTAAGTAGGACTCACCACCATTGATAAAGCATACTGGAGTCGGTTTTCCTTCTAGGTACACTGTCTTTGATATGGCTTGCCCAGGTGATATGGTCGTTGCCGGTTGTAACAAAATAGTATTATTATTTAGTTTTAATCTGTTGTTGGAAAGATTGAATTTAAACTGTCGTAATGCGGAGAAACCTAATATTCCATCTTCTATTAGCGGAAAATCATCATCTATTATATGAAAGTCTATCTTTTTGTCAAACAGATCTATAATGACGCGTTCGGAAGTTTCGAATTCAGAGTGTCCCATTGTGAATTTCTTCACAGGTACCGGTTCTGTTCTTGCTGTCCATTTTCGCTTGAGCAGGTTGATTCCTGCCCCTGAGTCGACAAGAAATGTTCGTTTCGGTTGTCCGGCTGGTCCAAGGAGCACTGTGGGTAGTTCTCCTGTAGTTGCATTGATCCTGATTCTTTCGTTTCCATCCGGACGAAGTTGATTGGGGGGGCTCGTTGTTGTAGGCTTGGTGTTCGAAAATTTGGACATTGGTTTGATCTGTGTCCAAAGCGTTTGCACTTGAAACATTGTACCTGGGCTCGTTCTTCTAACGGTGCTCGTCGAAAGGCCGTTTTAGGTTGTTGGGCGAAACCATTTTGAATCGCGCTGGGCGGTGTGGACGTGAAATTTGCTACTGGTCGTGGTCGATTATCGGGGCGAATGGTCCGTTCCTTACGGGTTCTGTGCTCATGAAAGTATCTTTCGATTTCGATAGCGCGTTTCTCGGCTCCAATAAAATTCTGCGGCGGAGTGGTCAGTAGTATTTGTCCTATTTCTAATTTTAATCCGCGAACAAAGTCCGTTATCGAGTCTTTCAAGATTCTGTCGCTCACGGCGCGTCTGTGCATTTCCTCTGGGTATTCATTAGTAATGCTGTGCTGTAATTCATTGTAGGCTCGTCTAAACCGAGTAATATAGCTCTGTACGCCTTCACTAAACCCTTGTCTAGTGTCTCGTAATTGATCCTGGTTTTCACGGACCGAGCTTCGGGTCGCTAAGTTCTGTCGTAATGCTTGGTATAAGTGTGCGTATTCTGAAATGTGCACACTACGTATTGCCATAGCTGCTTTTCCCGAAATTCTCTCAGTCTTAATCATTCTAAGCAGTAAGTACTGTTCGCTGCACATTACCCTCATCTCTTCGACTTCTCTAACGAATTCTTCCACTCCTATATCATCTTCGCCGTTGCGTGATGATATACATCTTATTACATCTGTAGCTTTAAGCTCTGGTTGCGTAGAACGTTGGAGGAACGCTCTGCCCTCGGGTGATTGGGGTGGCTGAGTCATTGGAGGGGGTTCTCGGAAGACTGATTGATCCGTAGGGGTGGGGTTTATTTCATCTATAGTTATCAGGGAGCTGGCTTCTGATCCGTTTCTCATTTGCATGTTTGCTAACTTATCGCTTATTCGTGCGATCTCTGCTTCGAGTCGGTTAAATCGTTGCGTGGAACTCTCGCTCTCTTTCTGCCATGCGTCTATTATAGCTCTAACTGTTGGGTCTATTCCACTACTAGTTAAAGCGGCGTCAACCATTTCGGTATTACTTTCTTGTGGCGTTGCCATTGTTATACTACTTGTACTGTCTGTGCTATTTGACAAAAGAGTTCAGCGTTCGCTCCCCTTGATCGTTTAGCCCGTAGGAAAGGTGCCGTTGCGGTGTTCCTTTGTCGAAACGTCAGAGGTGTCTGCTCTGTTGCAGTGGTCCGTTGATCCTCAATCTTCGAAGTTGACCGTAGCCCGAAATGCGTAATTTCGTTTTCTCGAAGCTGATGGATCCTGGCAGGATCGCCAAAATGTCACGTAATTTTTGGGTTGGTCGGTGGAAATAAAATATAGTTGAGTCGTAACACAACTATTTACGTGGTTTTAATCAACCTTTATTATGAATTCAGCAATCACAATGTATCACGCACTGAATTAACAGAAATCACAATTCACTCCAACCACGTTATGTAAGACTTAGTTACAACAATACATTAAGTACGCGACTTATAAGAGTAGAGACCGACATAGATATGTTGACTATTCTAAGGATACAGAATAAGTGAAGTTTTTCTGACGATACTGTGTCTGAGGAAAGCTAGGGGTGGGTGTGTCTAAGGACACGGGACTATCGGAGTTGTTGATGACAATTTTGGTTAAGGAAGTGAGGGCAGTAGACACCATCTCCGATTGGATAATAGGACGGTTGGTGGACCAGGAAGGGTTTTAGCCGCCCTCGCGAGAAAGTTGCCAACGGAACATACCAGATGTGGAGAAAACCAACTTTCTAAGCTAACACGTGGTGGACAATAAACGTAAAGGGAAATTTAAGACAGGAAATACTCGCTTGGTCCGAAGGACCTTAACTATAAAAATGCCAAGGCCCCCTGGTGGGCACTTAAGACTATTGAGGGTGCGCGCCAAGGATATGCAGACATCTGGGTGCTATCCTGTCCGTGGTGTGTGGCCTGGTCTCTGATATGAATTGACGTTACAACACCATCGGCGCCTGGATGAATCTTGATAACTCGGCCCAGAGGCCAATGCATGGAGGGAACGTTGTCCTCTCTGAGGATGACGATTGTGCCCTTTTGGATGCTGTGTCCATCCTTGCTCCATTTATTGCGGTTGGTTAGCTCGTTCAAATACTTCTTATGCCAGCGGTTCCAAAAATGTTGTTTAAGCTGTTGGATATGCTGCCATTTGGGGAGTCGGTTCGATGGAATGTCCCTGAAATCTCGATCGCGTAAACACATTAATGAATCGCCAATGAGAAAATGTCCGGGAGTGAGGGCTAGGAGATCATTTGGATCGGTGGAGATAGAAGTTAGAGGGCTGGAATTGAGGACTGCTTCTATTTCTATGATAAGAGTATTACGGTGTTAAGCTCATATGATTCTGTTTCTCCACTCGCGCTGCGCCATAATATCCTTTGATATTTCCGATCCTCTGGTCGTACGAGGAATTGCCGATACATTTTTTCGATGTCGCCAGTGAGTACGTACTGATGAGCCCGGAATCTAATTAATATACAAAATAAATCTTCCTGTAACTTGGGTCCTGTGTAAAGTGTATCGTTTAGGGAGGTTCCGGTAATGCTCGGTGCCGATCCGTCGAAAACTACACGGAGTTTGGTGGTTTGACTCGATGCTTTGGTCACGCCATGATGGGGTAAATAGTATCCGTTGTCGTCGGAGTGGTTGACATTGACCTCGTCATGTGTCCCAATGCCAGGTATTCCTGTATTACCGTTCGATATTCTGATTCGAAGCGTTTGTCGTGCTGGAATCGGCGATTGAGTGAGGCGAGTCGTTTAATTGCCAGCGTTTTAGAGGATCCGAGTGACTGAAGCTGATCGTTGAAAGGTAGAGCGACGATGTATCGTCCTTCGCTGGTGCGGCGGGTGTGGGCTTGGAAGTGTTCTTCGCATCGTCGATCTGCCCTCTGAGATATGTTTAATTGAGGGTCCTTCATCGATTTCCCAAAACCGCGAGGGGTCTGCTTGTAAAGTCGTCGTGGATGTGTGAAATATGTTTGTCGCGGTTTGGGAAGTTGGACTCCCCAACTATAATTATTTTACTACAGAATCCTCAAAAACATGATTTGTGTATATATATCCTGAAATATTATCAGTCTATTGTCAAGTTATAGAACATTATGGAAATTGCCAGTTAAAGTCATAAAAAACAAAAAATAGGGAAGTTCGTTAAAATATGTGATTTTCCAATCAAGATATAGAATTTATTCGAGTAATATAGATTACGGTAGAGATGGTGACGGTAACAATGAGTGGACTAATTCTTCGTGCGAAAACAAATTGGAAGCGCAAAGCGATGTATTGTTTCAGCGAATATCGATTTTAAAGCACGGTTTTAAAGTACGTGTGCGTTTGACTAGGTGTGTTAATTAATATTGCTGTCTGATTTTCGATATGTAAATACAATATCTACATATCTTTAAACTTATGATAATTGAACTAACAATTTTTTTAAATTTAAATTAAACTTATGATAATTGAACAAACAATTTTTTTAAATTTATATTAATATTTATCCTTTTAAATGCAACAATTTTTTTTAATAATAACTTCACGCGTAAGTCAGCTGCGCACATATTTGATCGTTCTTTAAAGCTTGAATCTCTGCGAAGAGAAAAAATCTTTCAACCAACAAGAACTGGTTCTACGTTTTCTATCCATTTCCTTCCAGACAAATCTCTCTATCTAAAATCCTTATTTCCGTATTTCCTTGAAAAGGTTAAAGTCGTTTTGTATAAAATCCAATGTAGAGAAGAAGGAAGATCCGCAAAAGATTCTTTCAGCTTTCCCTATGTTTGAGCTCGAATCAAAGCACTCCTATTCCCAATAGGGTGACTATGCGTTTAACTTCTCATAGAATCTCTCTGATTCCGTGTGATACCTTCGGTGTTTTTGAAGTATGTAATTGATGTCGTAACGTCAACGCTTTGCAGTGCGAATTCAATTTTGCGTTGCAATTTCCCTGTTTGCGTGGCAAAAGCATAAAATCGATAGCGCACGTTTCGATAAACACGTTTTCTTTGCTGATGGCGCACTGTAAATATAAATATTTGAATAAATATCGCGAATTTCATGTTGCTAAAAGATTTATACTATTTATTCGTAAATAACTGTTGGATATGTTTAAGTTGAAACCACTGCATTAGGTCTTTTTTCTCGTTTAAAATTATTTGTATTGGTAAATTGAATGAAAGTTCTAACATGTAATTTGTTCTTCGTTTATAAATAGTTTACAGAGGATAAAGCGTGGGTAACTCAAGACTGTCGCGATCATGACACTATACATACCTATGTATAGCACGTATACTAAGCTAACTAAAATAGCAAGTCAGAGAAATGGAAACTTAGGAAAATCTAAAGGAAGATAAATCGTTCGAGCCTTGACAGGAATATAAGATGCTAAGTAATCTTCCTAAGTAATCTCCTCCAGCTTTTTCTATTTTGATCAATAATTATTAGTACATGTTAGGAAAACAAATAGAATTTTTATTCTCAAGCGAGGTATAATTTAAATTTTGTATGTACACAAAAATGTTAAATATCTGTAATAAACATGGTACAATCAATTTTTTTACATAAAATTATATTGTATAGGCTATTGTTATTTAAACATTCTAAATTGGACGAAGAAAAAAAATGACGCAAATAAAACGTAGGACATTTTAATTAAAGAGACTAATATAGAGATTTATCTACTTAACTGTGATTAAATCATCTCCACTTAACGCTCTCCCTCTTCTATTAATTATGCTTCGTTAAACTATGATTACAGAGGATGGGTTTTTTGATAAAATGACATTCTGACAAATATATATAGATCGATATATATAGATATACATAGACAAATATATAGATTCTTACAACAGTAGTTATGAATCAATTCAATGAACAGTAGTTATTGTATCAATTCCGTTCTTCAAAAGCTTCATTTGTGAAAAGACAATTCGCCAGAATATGGATTCACTGTAGTTATAGCTATAGGATTTCAATCTAGTTGACAGACTTGCTTTACGTAGAGAATATCTGTCTCTTGTTCTACTTTATCGCGATTCTCTCCTCATCTTATACGCTTTGTCGAGCGAAGTAATATTGGCATATATCTCGGCTCTGGTTACAATCATTAGTTTCCGCCTAAACGGTTAGAATCACATAGCTCGCGCTCTACTCTCGTTTATTCAACATTCAGGCCATATGGTCGCATGCGACGAGTTTTATGTTAATTCCGACCGATTACAATACCTTTCTTTCGTTTACAAGGAACGACGAGACTGGCCGTTGCGTGATTTCCAATGCAAAAGCCGCGATATCTGCACGATAACCTAACCTCAACCGATTTTGTTGTACTATTCTTATGTGGACTTCGTTTGTACCACTTTCGTAACAAAAATAGAATACGTAGAACACAGCATTCCGTTATGCGATCTTGTCGATTCCTAACATCCGAAAAATCAGAGATAATTTTTTCCCTACAGTTGTACATTTGTGTGAAAAATTACGAACGTAAAGTTGTTTGGTGCATGCACAGTCCTCCCCTCCCCTTCATTTGCGTGGACATGCTAGAAAGATTCACTTTTCCACGGCGAAACTGTATGTATTATAATTTCATTTTTACAAAGGTCGAACATCCTACTATGCATAAATTTAATATTAATATAAGCAGGTTTCCTGTTAAGTATTACATCTGACGTATAAGCACACGTGTGTACGAGCCTTGGTTTTAAATGTCTTATAGTAGACACCGAAAAGATTATTCAGTTGGATATCTGACTCAACATCAATATTTTACTAGGAGATAACATGTTAAGAACACGTTGGTGGGTGGCATGGGAGATGATGAATGAAGACATACTTCTGTGAGATACATAAAATAGTAGTCAGAACGTATTTTGGCGCTTGGGGACAGCAACAGCTTTTTTTGTTTTTATTTATTTGTTGAAATTACAATCAATTCTCGCGTTGAGAATTTTCAGTAATTTTTCTGGCGTGGCGCAGTGACATGGCTGTTTATTTACAATAAGTTAATACTTATTATAGATAGGTATAATTTATAAGTAGTATAAGTAAGTGCATATGCTTAATTTGGATAATTAAATGAATCTAACGTTTAGGTCTAGCGGGTAGTGCCTCTTCAGCCTGCGAATCTGGTCCGTCGTATCAAGTAGTCCAGTGATTAGGGGGTTTCGGTGTTTGTTGACTCTTTTGCTATATCTGTCGCTATATTTTGCTATTTCCTCTTTGACTGTGGGTATCTTGAGGTCGCGATGGATGGTTTCGTTGGTAACATACCAAGGTGCGTCTATTAAGGCTCTTAGCGCTTTCGATTGGAATCGTTGTAGTATTTCGATGTTGGAGTTACTTGGACAGCAACAGCTGGTGATACTGTCAGACACCTCCATTTATAAACTTTCGAAAATCGATGTGACCTTCAAACTTTAATGTATTCTGTTTCACAGCACAAAATGTTTCCGAAACGTAAGTTTATTGTTACAATAAACTTGACTAGTGGCTCTGAAATACTATCCTTGAAAAAACAATGGGGAAATTGGAGCAAAAAAAAAAAGAAGGAAATAAACAAAGACCTTGTTGGTTCGTAAAAATAAAATATGCTACAGGAAAAACTTTTTCCAACGGATTGAGATGCGACAAGCTTTAAAAGCTATGACGCGAATCGAGCGTTTGTCTACAAGAGCGCATTTTCGGTGGATATATATGTCGGAATGACATTGGGGATAGGGTTGTCGGTGTTTGAGGAGTCTTCATTGAAGGTAGCCATCGTTGCGGTGTAACGAAGATACGATTTATTGACACAGGTATGAATAACACAGGTTTTGACAATCTACCACGGCGGTGAGACGTCCGCGACACTAGTGACAGTGGTCTCCGGTTCAATAACGAATCCGCGGCCAACGGGATGACAGATGGGCGTTCTCGCTGAATCTAAGTCTAACTCGTAAAAATAATTGCTGAGCGTAAAGACGTTACTCTTTAGTCGACGGGAGCGCGTCAAAGAATGCTCGTCCCGTCCCGATGATGCCACAGAGGAAAACTATAATGGGGTGTGTCTAAGAACACGAGATCATCGAATTCGTCGAGGAAAGCCTTCGTTTAGGAAGTAAGGGAAATTGACGTTGCTGCTAATTGGTCAATCTCCATATCGGTGGTTAGATAAAGATGCTAGCCGCCCTCGAGGGAAAGTTGCTAGTGGGAGACGCCGCTAGTTGAAAAATATGTCTCCCCTATCTTCCCGCAGTTGGGACAAAGACTGTTTGTCTGTTTGAAGTACTTTAGTTAACTAAACCTTAAGATTTATAACGGGCCCTCGGGCTAGCCGAACATGTACTGCGGAGACGCATCGACATCTGGCAATCATCTTACTCGAAGAATAGGGTCTGCGTGTGGCGAGCCACGGGACAGAAACCGTTGGAACGGTTACTGTCGCGTGTCGCCACGAATATTTCTTTTGAGGAGAGCTATAGGGTTACTCAATGCTTTTGTTAGATGGAGAGTTCGTCCCGTTGACCGCGGCTACGTTCGGCGACTAATTGTCGCCTTGAGCCCAAGCTCATTATCACGACTCTCGAACAATTACAATCGGGTTGAATAACTACAATAGTTTAGTTACAGTTATAGTAGACTTTAGATTGCAATGTTGCGGGGCTATCCCAAGGTTCCGGTGACCTTTCATCTCCGACATATATTTAACTATATATATTAACTATATATTTTCCCTAGGAACAGTAAGATTTTAACGATACAACTTTATCAAGAGATCTTAATGTCATAAACGGTATCGAAACTTCGTAATTCATATTGTTAAGGAAGAAAATATTGATAATCTCCTCGAACGACGAGCGCTTGATATTCACAATTAGAACTCGATATCTTAGCTTCTTATAATATCCTAATAAAATGTTATTTATCGATTACAATTGTCCTGTCGTATTTTATTGTGTTTGCTTTATAAATGTGAACTTTATTCAAAAAGAGTTCATCGATATAACGGTATTGAAGAGAACTACTCGAGAAACTATATCTAGCCCTTGGATGGAGGGCTTGCTTGCTTCTTACAATCGAATAATTGGAGTGTAACCAGAAACACGAACGGTAATTTAGCAATGGGGAAGAACTTTAGAACGACAGCAATTTTCTTCTTGTTTCTTTGAGAAAGGCACCGTTCATTTTATGTTTGACGAGAATGGGGTTGTTGGACGAATTTGATTAAAAAGGAAAGATCTTTAACAAATATTCTTCCCATTGATACATTCCTATATTTTTGATTTAATTATTTGAAAATGCAATTTTGCATATACCTATGTGCAATTATATACTATAATCGCAGGCGTTTCTTTAAAATGATGTACTATTGAAACAAGGCAAAGTATCGTCGAATTCTTCTAGATTCAATTTCTCAAAAGAATGGCTCTATTGATTAACTAAACATAGTTCCCATAAGCATATACGTACTTCTCAGAAAAGATAGTTATATCTAGATCAATATTACTCCCCACAGTGACCTATATGTCAAAGAAAAAAAAGACACATCAAGTACTAAATCATACTACTATTACGTCCACTATCTCTACAAATCCTCCACTCTTGGAAAAGTCTATCTTATTCAAACGTAACGTAACTCAAATTAAATCTTTTCCATCATCATAAATACGAAACATTTATAAAATTATCATCTTCGATTATTTACTCAACATCTAGCTAACAAAATCTTCTCCATCGCCGTACCCCTTAATCCTGACCGCGTACAATTAACGTATGAATAGTTAATTTATTGAAATTTAAACGACCATTTTACGCTACTTGTACTCGAATGATTTTAGGATCTTGCTGTATCTCTTGCACAGTGTTATACTGACAGGCGAGAAACATAGAAACGTAACTTCCGATCCACTGATTTACCCTAAACACACGATGATAGGTTATACGGTGGACGCAATACAGAAGCGTTTCCGATGTAATTCGAAGGTGCGTTGTTACAATGGAGTTCATCGATCCATAGTGACTATTTCCCCGCCAACTACAGCCTGTAATAACGGAATAGCCAATAAAGTATATCCTGTCGATTTAATCGTTACCCCCAAGGTGCACCGCGCGCACGGAGATCGGATCGGTGATTTTCACGTGATGTTTCGCAAATCGTGAGGCGCTCGCGTGATTCGCGCGTTTTAAGCGTTCCCGCTCTTCCCGTCCGATAAAAAGAGAAAGGGAACAGGGGGTGGAAGGAAGAGGGAAGATACGTGATGCGGGTTCAACCTGCCGCGGGAACCTTTAAAGAAGGTCGGTGCAACGGGAGAGATGTAATTTTAATAAATTGGAGAGCAAGTCATTGTAAAAGATTGATATTCAGATGTTGGAGATGCAGCAGATTTACAACTCGCTGGAATTAAGTTAGTTAAGGCGTTGAAAACCTAACGTCTTTTCAAAGGCGTTTGCCGCGTTTCTTTTCAAATCAAAATACATACATACGATACGAACAATGTATGCGCCTAAAGTTTTAAAGTTAATTTCTATTCAAGGAATGGACTGTTTTATTATAGATTTAGGAAATTGAAAAGAAGCAATTGCTTGTTTCTAAGAAAGAATCGCGAGAAGTACAGTTAGAAACTGTATTGTGAATCACTTTTCCTGGTTTCCGTAACGAGGAAGTGAAAAAAAAAACGCAGACAAGTCAGCGTTTACCGCAGCTAAATGGAAGATACGCAGGTACGAGTCGTTACAGTTTTGTCGTTGCAACGATTCCCGCTGCGTAATTTGATAATGAACAGTTGAAAAATAGCAGCGTTGTGTCCGTACTCTTTAATATCCCATTATATGGAAGTTAACGACCGGAAAATACACCGCTCGACTACTTGAAGGAAGTAGCTCATGAGCAAGTCTTTTGTATCCTCGCAATGGTATAATTCCTGTAACGTCTCGTTCTCGGAGGATTTATTTCGTTGATTTGTACTTGTTTATTGCTTTTGTGTTTTCATGAATGGAGCATGTCGCGTGCGATTCGTAATATGGTTTTAATGGCGTTTCGACTTCAATGATATCAGCGGCTGATTGCGCTTCCCGTAAGAAGCTTCCAATCATTATGTATTTTAGGAACAACAGATAAGGATATTTAGAGAACGAATTAATTATTCAATTGTTCGCGCAAGAAATACCTGTCTCTTTTTCGAAAGTTATAAATGCTGTTTTCAAAGAGTTCCTTAGCTCACCATAAACCAGATAAGAATCTTTGGTTCCGTCTAGAAAAAGAAACCTTCAGATCAAACCGAAAGGGGTTCGGATTATATTTTCTAATCGTATTTGTATATTTCTTTTTACGGTCAGCTTGTCATCCACGTACAATCGAACAGAGAGTCCATTAATTATTTCCCTTCGACTTGTTTCAGGGGGAGCATCTCGGAAGCCATGCCGGCTGACGAGTTCGCTGGAAATCGAAACAGAAGCAAACCAAGACTGCAACCACCTTAACGAACCGCTATTATCACTGGCAAGGTCATCGGGCAGACCGGATCTAATCATGCTCACGCCGACCATGCTTCCTGTGCACTCGTTCCTCTTTCTTAACGACGTCAACCAGAAGATCGGGTGCTAAAAAATTCGAAATCGAGTTGATTGAAAATCTCAAGGAATATTAAAAAAAAATACGAATAAACAATTTGATATAGAAATCATCCATTTTGGGCAAAGAAAAGAAACAATCAGAAAAAGGAATAACCACAGAAGCTCTGAATTTCATTGCTTCCTAATGGTACTTCCTTGGATATTTTTACATTCTGGAGGCGTGAACGAACTCTGAAAAACAGAAACGACTTCTATCGGATGATCGAAAGAACTACCTGGACACTGAGTATAATTATTCACACGTGCGGATGCCATTTCCGGCATGTTTCTCCATGAAGAAGGTCAGCTTCAGTTTTTGCCACTTGTAGATAGAAGTTGAAGTGGCGGACGTCTTAACGAGGTTGCTAGAATGCCAAACAAATAGATGAGGGAAATATTATGAAGATATATTTATGAATATCTAATTGAGCATTTAATTAAGAACTTAATCGAAAGACCAAAATAAGTTGGTTCTTGAGACCAAGTACCTATCTAAGTATAATAGTCTTTCGTACTTACGGTTTAGTAAGAGGACTCGAGTAAAACGATTACTCGTTAAAAGGAACAATAGAATAATCATGCCTCCGCAGACGGTGGTCTCTGCTTTCATGCCTCATCGCGGAGAATCTCAGCGAAAAAAAGTGTCCCGAAGCGTGAGCTGAAAGGTGGCTATGTAGGCTGTCTAGTGAATGCCGTCGCCATGGTGGAGCTGGCGTGTAGCAACTCCCTAAGTCCAGGAACCTAATCCCGCGTCAGAAAGACAAAATTCGCTACGGAGAAAAGTAAACAAAAATATATATATAGGGAAGAAGAGACAAAGATTAAAGATTGTTAAGAATTAGAGGTAATTTAATGATAAAAGGGAGAAAGAATTGTGCAAAAATTCTACTGGGAAAGAAAAGATAGAAGAAGCCTCCAACGAGAAAGACGTGCTCAGAAGCGAGTCCCGCGTAGCGCCATGTAGAGGAGCAGGAAGAAAATATTGGTAATCTCCTCGAACAACGAGCGCTTGATATTCACAATTAGAACTCGATATCTTAGCTTCTTATAATATCCTAATAAAATGTTATTTATCGATTACAATTGTCCTGTCATATTTTATAGTGTTTGCTTTATAAATGTGAACTTTATTCAAAAAGAGTTCATCGATGATTATCCATTACAGGTTGTTAATAAACCTGAATTATGCACAAAGGAATTGCCGTTAATAACTTAAGATTCTCTGCCCGTCGTACAGGGTACATATAGTAATTATTCTCGACGATCGTAACGTTTAAGTCCAATTCGAGCTTATAGTCCCATGCGAGTCAATCAACGACAATAGTTTGAATTTCTATTTGTTCGTTTGTCGTCTGTTTATACCCGGAGCACCTGCTGTAAACCAATACAAAATTTATTAGATCTATAAATAACACATATAAAACTTATTAATTTATAATTAATATAAAATAGGAGAGCACGAAACTTCCTATTTTATGGATATGTTAAATCTTTGTAAAAAAATACCATATCATTAGTATCTTTTTAATCGTTCCAAAGGATTTAGCTGCATAAAGCTGTGACCCTTGGAAGAATCGATGTTCACGCGTAACAAATTGAAATTGTGCGAAGGTTCCGGTACGAACATCACAAGCGTCGATACCAGGGGCACAGGCACATGTTCTGAGTTCATTATATATTTATAAAGGGCTGACGATTCAGTGGATGGTCCGGGTAAATTTAAATTGTAAATGAACGCATTGCTGGTTTCAAGTAAAAGCCTGGATAAGAGCGGATATGGTATGAGAGTCTGTCGTGGAAAGGGGAACAGGCCGCTTTTATTTGTAAAGTTTGAATCTCCTCGATATTGAAGATGTCGAAGCTGCAAGTATGTATTTCATTTTAATCCTTTCGAGACCGAGATTTAATTGTAAGACGATACCTAGGTGTCGGTACGATCTGAATGTTTAGTTAGAATGATTCTGTGTTTTACTCTCTCCAGGGTATCCTTTTCATACTTTGATTTTAAATCGATGACAATCTTAAATAGTATGCCTCATATTTTTAAAATATAAAATTATATACTATGTTATTCTATAATGTATTATGTACAGTCATATATATATAATAATTCTATATTGAAAAAAATATGAAATTAACATGATATATACATTATTACATAAGTTATATATAAAATATGTATACTATACCCTTGCCTACTGACTGATATGAATTTCTTTCGGTCTCGAATGCGTTAAAAGAGAGCGCAAAGGAGTCGAAATTACTTATTGTAATTAGTAAAACGACCTGAGAGGCAGACAGATACAAGAAAGAAGGAATATTATATTAGCGGCATTATCATGTTTTTGCTCTCTTTAAGTCTTTCATCGAGACAGACAATCTACAGGTATTAATCGACCAATTTCTCCAAGCTGATAACTTCGAATTGATGTTTATATATAAGAAGTGTTATGTGTTAATCTGTCTAAATGTTTAAAAGGTGTTATAAATTAAATGTTGTTAAACGATACGTAATTGCCTTTTGATCGTAAATTTTACTATCAAGGGGTCTTTTATGTATGCGTAATCATTGTGAATTATAACAATTTATGTGATCGATATTAAAGGTGTTTAAAAGCATGTATTTTTTTCTATATTATTATTCTCCTATATTATTATCCTATATTATTATAGCATTCCTATATTATTATAATATCCAATTACATGTTGATACACAAGATATACAGATTATTATTTATAACGTTTTGGTTTTCTTAATTGAGTCATTCATTTAGTACAAATGATAAGAAATTAGTAATAATTCACAAAAAAGGATATCGTAGTAGAAATATTATAAAAAAACATTTTCTGTTTTAGTGTAGAGTTACTCCTTCTTACAGACAGTGTCGTACAAATCTGTACGTCTCTGAGAAAATGTAGGTATCTGAGCCCCTACTTCCTCAACAACTTTTAGATCTGATAGAAAAAAGAAACATACGAAGTAATAAGTAATGCTTACTAATAAATTCAACAAATACAGAGGAAGATGGCTAAATCGATAAATTAACGAGACTAAAAATTAATTACATCATGGATCTCTCGCTTTTAATTTCAAGCTGTA
>NW_022884099.1:0-22066 GCF_011952255.1 Bombus vosnesenskii | reverse complement strand
ATGGTACATATACTATAATAAAATGTAATTATCTAAAAGTAAACTATTAATTATTTCATTTAGAACCTGCAAAAAGTGTTAAATGTTAAACAATTAATCAAGTCTCTTGTTAAATTGCTGTTGATTACTGTGAGTAATTTTCTAAGACGTTAAATTAATATTTCTAAGGAGATATTTCGTTAAGTACTGTTAGCCAGGGCTCTTTAGATATTTTTTGGTCCTTAATTCTTTTAATTCGTCGTTTTTTCCCAGCTCTTCCCAGGAAACTTTACGTTTTGACCTTATTTTACTCTTTTTGATAATTTACCGCTGCAACGTCGACACCGCGCCGTTCTTTCGTTCACAAAAGGCGATTACACTTTAGAGCTCGTGTCAAACTTCTTTTGTGTTCCCGAAAGGAGATTCCACGTAACGTGCAGCACGCGGTAACGCGTGAATTATTGTAAAGTACAGTGCTTATTCTTAACATGCTACCGGGACGATACATCGCGTAAATAAATCATTCCAACGAGATGGACGTGCAAATAAATTCCATCGATAATTCTACCTTAATATTATTCGAATAAAATTCGAATGAAAGTACCACTAATTTTTTGTTCAATCTGATTTATTTTTCAGATATTAATATTGGCAAATATTGTCGTTTTTTAATTCAGACGCTACTTAAACTAAAATTTAACTTTCACTTTTTAATAATTTTTATCGAAAGGATGAGAATTTAAAGAAATCTTAATTTATGCTGTCTGGCTAATTCCTATAACGTCGTTAGCGCTCGACGAAATAAAGTAACAGAGAAATAATTACCGTCTTAACTTTTGTACTTTGTACTGTGAAAGTGTGAAGTGAAATCTCAATTTAAATAAATTACGCAAGCTACCAAGGACATTATTTATCGAAAACAACAGCGTTTCCTCGAATTCAAACATAACCTATTCTGACTCGGGACAAAATCCGGAAAATCGCGCGGTTCTCTTCGATCTTTCAAAGATCTCTCTCTTCAGAGCTGTCTGAGATAAACGAGACACTTTAGAAGGTGATTCTCCAGAAATTGTCACGCTGTTAAGATTTGTCGATTAACGGAGTTTATAATATGATCGAGACGAAACATGCTAGTTTTTTAATTCAACTATATAATTTTATTGCATCTGTTTGATTGTACTACTTTCGAAGAAAGAACAATTTTTAGAACTGTCGGAGTTTATATTTCCAACAGCGAAGAACGATATCGTAAATTTAAGAGTTTTCGAGGAACAAGAAGCGAATAAAAATTGGGATATTTCTGGGACATTATTCGAGAGTAATATTCAATACAATTTATAATAGTTACTCTTCCGTTTGCAAATTTTTTTGCTAGAATAAAAACATTTTTCGACTTATTCAATTTTGCTGGTGAAATGAACGAAAAGAAGTGTATTAAAAGCAACTTTCTTCATACTTTTCATTGTTTGCATACAATGGAAAGGAAAATATTTGAGTTTCGAAAGTTAATAATCCTCATTAAGAACTCACTAATCCAATAACACGAAGCAAAATAATTATTTTGGATATTTTAAAATTCAAGGATTTTTCACTTATCAAATTTTTAGTCTTCCTATTGTTAGGATTCGCATTTAATTTTTTTATTGCCTTTTTAAAACGAGTAAAACGTAATGGAGATAAAATATTTAATTACGCTCGTTCGAACAATATTCGAAAATTACTATCGGCATAAAATAACTTTGTATCTTGAAATTTCCCGTTGAAAAATCGCAGAAGCGTGGTCGTTTAATAAATGTTCCAAAGATCAGGCGATTATTTGCGTAGCTTCGATAATTACTGTTTCAAGGGACGCCAATATCAATATACCAAAGCTTGTTTTTCGGTGTGGCGTCAATCGAAGAGGCGCGTCGAACCGGACATTAATCGACGCCGTTACGTACTAGCGGTAACTAATACACCAACAATTAATCACTTGACAGCTGCAATCCCTGGTATCGATACATCCGTGGCCTGACCTCATCCATAAAATACAGTCCTCTGCATTGTGCTCTTTTCTCTCGATACAAACTGAAAAAAATTGTAATCAGTAATTAACGTATCCTTTGTTAGATTTCCTTTTGCTGATTCGACGAAAGGGACAATTAATGGAGTGCACGATCTCCAATAAAATCGAATACAGGTCGCACGATTAACATTTTTGATCTCGAAAGCCAGAGGAACGTGAGAAACTTCTCGGTATTACTTTTCCTTTTTCTTTGACATTTTTCTTTGACTTCTGCAGTACGTTCGAAAAACTTGGTCGTCGAAATGTAGACGCGCGGCTGGTAATACACTCGTTTTCGACAGAAAGGAAAATACGGAGGTGCAACTGAAAATTAAATCGATGAACCGAGGCAATATTTGCTCGTTTTATGAAAAAAAAACTGTTTTAGAGGGTTGAGTTTCAAGAAGTTTGAATGTCGATTACGAAATAACGTGAAACTTTATATTTTACGAATAATTTGGTTTATTTGGCGAACAAAATGCAGAGAGTGCAGGGAATGATGGATTTTAATAGGTATAAAGTTTTAAAATCGCGAATGGACCTGTTTCATTCGACGTAATATTACTATAAAATTTTCTCCGTATAATTAATTTCATAACGTTTATTCGTTTAACGCAATAAGAACTAATATGTCAGATAAAATCATAGTTATAAAATTAATCGTAAAAAATATAATAAAAACTGTAAAATTCCTCCATTAACAAACGAAATCTGATAGAATAGAAATTGGGAATTTTTTAGACTCTGAACGTACCAGAATGAAAATGGACTACTCGTAAGCAGACAAAATCACCATTAGGTTTACAGGTTTACAGTTATCACAGGTAGGTTTACAGTTATCGTTTTCAGGAACAATGTATGTAATACTTGTTCGCTGTGTTACGTCTGGGTCAAAGATGTTTCACAGATAATTCTCTATTCACGATGTATCGATGGATCGTTTGGACTTTGCCAAGTAGCTGTTAATTTCAATGAAATTATTCTTTGTAAATTTAGAACGGAAGTATTATAAATATGCCGGCATCCGACGGTTTTGTGAGAATATCTCGTCTTCGAATATAATATAAATTATATTCAATGTTACAATTTTGGAAAAGCAGGTCTCAATGATTTATTATGTGATGTACGTACAATGTTACTGCTTTATGGTTAAACAAGAAAAGAAAAAATGTATAAGAGTTTATTTGTTACGGCTTAATATTCCTGTCGTATCAGCAGACGCTTCTTTCCGTATTAAAGTCTTATCGTAGATGAAAATCTCAATCTCACGCACGATATTACAAGGTCTGGATCACAATACGTTACGAGTTATTCCTAGTTATTCTTACGAGGCGATGTCCCACGCGCCTCGCTCGTTCGTCCTTCCGGTTTCAATGCATTCATCAGCTAAACACGTGGAAGGTATCAAAAAGGAGATGAGAGCTCGGACTCAGGGTTCAGGAGAGCACAACTGGAGGGGGGAAACAAAACTCTGTCCGCTGTTACTTTCTTTATCTTGAGGGCAACGTCACCCCCTTTGATGCCCCCGCTTCCAGTTTCACGAGGATATCCTCGTCCGCTTAATGCCCGTGCTCTCGCACAGCACCTCCTTCGTTACCATAGGCTCCTTATAGGTCTGGAGACATTCCTTACCCTCCCGGACTTTCACCAAGAGGGCCTATTTCGAATTCTAGGCAACCTTTCCCTCCAGCCTTCGTTAACCGGTGGCCTCCTTTCCTCGTTGTTCCTGCTCTCTCTCACCCGTCTTTTTTCTTTTCTACCCATTTGAACAATCCATTCGCCTCCAGAGTCGTAGGTTTCTCTATCCCTGGGGTCAACTTCGCCCCTCTTCCACATACGAAGGATCGCCTCTCTTCGCCCTTTTTATCCCATTGGCCTTCGTGTCCTCAAGCGGCGACACAGTTTTCCTTTTGTTACGCTGTTCAAACTTGTTTCTCACGTCCCCGTTTCTTTTTCCAATCTAGACTATTGGAGGGGAAGTTTGTGTAGAGACGTTAACCTCAACGGGCCTTTCAACCTGTCTCCTACCTTTACGTCCCTTCTTATTTGATAATTTCTTTTTATTTACAAGTACTTTACAATCAATTCTCGCATTGAGAATTTTGAGTAAGTTTCTCTGGCGTGGCGCGGTGGTTGTTGACTATTATGATATATCTATTACCACATTTTGTTATTTCTTCTCTGACTGTGGGTATCTTGAGGTGGCGATGTATTGCTTCGTTGGTAACATACCAGGATGCATCTATTAGGGACCTTAGAGTTTTCGACTGGAAGCGTTAAACTATTTCAATGTTGAAATTACTTGCTGTTCCCCATAGTTGGATTCCATATAATCCGATAGAGTGTAATTTTGTTCTGCGTGCTTAGGTTAGAACGTCGACCAACGAACCAGTAGAATTTTTTGAGTTTAGCCTTGAGTTGCTTCGATTGGTTTATGTTGTGTTGTTTCCATGTGAGTCTCCTGTCGAGAGTCATGCCCAGGTATCTGACTGAATCCTTGTTAGGAATTGTTATATTGTTAATGGTCACCTGAGGGCAGGTTTGTTTTCGCAGCGTCAAACTGTTTCGCTGTTATATTAGAAACAAAACATGAGTTTCCAGTTTTCCTCGATGCTTTCCTTAGCAGAAGTTTGGTTAACTAATTTTATGAAACAGTATTTTGAATTATCCCTTCGTGCAGCAAAATCCGCTTCAGTCGCACGAGCCATGGAACTTAACAAGGTCAATATTGGTAAATTTTTTCATCCGTTTCATGACCTTGTAGACAAGCATAAATTTCGACCATATAAGATTTTTAACGTTGACGTGACAGGTATCACGATAGTACAAGAAAAGTGATTTCAAATTATCGGTTTTAAAGGCAGAAGACAGGTTGGTATAATCAGTTAGGGACAAAAGAAGACAGCTTTCCACAGCTGTCATCTGCGTTACTGTCTCGGGAAATTATGTTCCTTTGTTATAAATTTTTCCAAAAGTTTGGAAAATAAAATAACTGGGCCAACGATTCTATCATTTAAAATTCCTATTCGAGTATTTGCTAGAAATTACGTTTGCGGATTTGATTCTTAACACGTCTGGATTTTCACTTGCCGAGAAATGTTCATTCTGCATATCCACCGTTCCATATTTACTGAATGAGCCCTTGTCCGTAAATAATATTTTCGCAGGAAAATTACAGTTCCACTAAATTTTGCGAGACATCCATCTGTAAAATTCTCTCTTCTCGGGAAATCTTCCGCACTCAATTCTTGAACTTTTCGAAAACTGTACGGGTGTAGCTTTTCTTTCTTCAATGCTATCCATATGGTTGTTGGTATCTTCTTCTGCAGCATAATCCATGTTTTAGCTAAACACGCTGCGATGTTCTATACCCAAAGTCTGAATCATCTTGTTGAATAGTCGGACTTCACAGATTTTAATGTACTTGCATCTAATAAATTTTGGTTGATTCTACGTAATATACTTGTTCTTTGTATCCTATTCTATTCGGAGATTTTTCACGTAACGCAAGTGCATATCGGCAAGTGTGTCAAAAGTATGACATTGTACAATAGACTACGAAAAGATGATGATGTACACTACGACCACAATATACACAATACGCAGTAAGTGCATTACACACGCAATAACATGCACTGCACACAATACACACAATACAACTCGCTCAACAATAATTGCTACATTCGCATGGACATTAAAGAACAAATAAAACGAATCAAAAATAAAAGAGTTTTAAAAAGTGAAAATTAAAAAGGTCTAACAATATCTACAAAAATTTAAAAAATTTGTGGTTGGTATGATACAGAATAGCTACCATCAGCTGCAACAGCATTATCCGTGTTTGTTTGGCTGCTTTCATTCGATATGTTTGTTGTTTTCGCATGAAAATAATGTTTTGTACAAATGGTCTACATGCTTCGGTCTCCCTTGCCCATATCGCATTCGGGTTTTAATTGCTGGAATCAGTTTTATTGGGCTTTTCTCGTTATCTGAGTTCTTCTCGAAAGCCCGTTTCGTAGTTTCCCACAGTGAGTAATTGGTGTCCTCGTGAGGTGAAAGTGAGTCTAGATATTTCGAGAATTCCATATCATTGTATCCTTTATAGCCTTTTTGACGTTTTTGTTATTTCGCTCAGGACTTTTTTATTTCCTGATATTTCGTGTTTCTGCCAAATCGCTTTTGCTTCCTTCTCACATTTAATTTTTTCCAGAATTTCATTCGGTATTAATTTGTTTGTCTGGTTGTTGATTTGCAATTCGTGGTTGCTTCCACTACTTGTGTGAGTTCTGTTAAATGCTTACTCAACTTCATCTGGTGTCTTGTTATTACTAGTACATTGCCTAAATAATTGTTTTATTGCAGAGTGATGTTGACTTACTGCAAAAGACTCATTTGCGTTATATTCAATTATTATTGGAGTATGATCAGAGACGAGTCTTAGGTTTCCTGATATTCTTAGTTTGTTTAGATCTGTATCATTTGTGACTGCAAAGTCAAGCACATCCAGTGTTTTATTGAGTTCTGTTGATAAGTGAGTTAGCTCGTCAGCTGACCTTAAGGTTACTCCTAGTATTACTCTGAGAGTGTACTTCTAGTATTCTAGTGTTATTTTATATTTTAATGATGCGTACAATGTTCAAATTTGGAAAGAATTTGTATTTGTTTGTACTGAGACGGTTGTAACTTATACGTGACCCTGATTAATTTGGCTATGGAGGTAGTGTTTAATGTTATTCTTAATTATTATTGCTGAACCTCCATGTGCTCTTCCTGATGAGCATACAGTATAGTGTGACATTTTTATGTAACTCTATTTGTTGTATAATGTATTATACAAAATGTTTTTATTTCATGTATTCTCTTTTGTAGCCCATTAGCGTCCCATGCTCTTATCTTTAATATATCCATTGATTTATTTTTGCATTAGTGCGCTGCTGATAAGTTGTAGCATGGCTGATATTTCTTGCACTTGTTGCTTTAATAGCGAATTCTGCTTAATTCTGTTAAATCCATGTTTTTCTATAGCTTGCCTCACGTAGCTCTTTAAATTCTGTTTAGATTCATTGCTCCAGATTAATAACTCTAACGGGACCCGCCTACGGCACTGGAGCTGCCAGGATAGCGAAGATGCGGGTGGAGGTACTAGAGAAGGAGATCGAGGTCTTGCGGAAAGAGCAATCAGGAAAGGCCGGGTGTGTCCGTTAGGAGAATGCACGGTACTCGCTCATGTACCTTGTCTTGTAAAGGCGTCGCTCGCACCTTGTCGCCAATAAGTTCGTTTATCTTATTGGCAGCTACTTTCACCTCGCTGCCAGCCCTCATTTCTATCAAGATGTCCCCAGCTCTTGTTCTACGAATGCCCGAGCTTTCCTTAAGAACATCCTTCGCCACCATGAGATCTTTATACACCTGAAGCCATTCCTTGCCCTCTCCTACTGTTACGCCACGAGGCTTGCCACAGACTGTGTTTTCTACCCGTCGCTCGCGGTCCTACAACGTCGCAGACGGATCGTCGCGGCTGCCCGGCAAACGAACATTGTAGTGGCAAGCGCATGGTTCACTAAGCAAGGCGACCTCCAGAAACGTCGACTCGTGGCCGTTATTTTACCTCGCGTAAAAGAATGTGACGTGATCCGAACGTAGTGGGGGTCGCCTTCCAGAAAATACCAAAATAATCGAAGGGCGGGCAGTACCTTCTGACGAGTCGAACGTGACACACTGAACATATCAGACCAATAGCAAACGAATTTATCTAAAGATCAAAGTCGAGTCAAATTTCTGTAACATCTTCATCAGATTATTGTAAAATATATTGTTCTATGTTAACCTGTTAATACAGTGTTACATTTATTAAACCACCTCTGTTATCCTAAACGAAATAGTCGTTCCCCTGTTTCGAGAGGAAATTCAAAGAGCTCGGGCCTTCACTAATGAGGATCCTGGAAGAACGCCTACAGGAATGGCGTCATAGTCTGAAAACAAGGCAGAGAAAGGCAACCACGGTTGCGGGCAATGCCACCAATCGCCTTGAAGTCGAACACAAGAGAAAGAAGGATGCGAAGAGACCAGTTGCTGCCAAGGCACCTAGGACCTCACAACGAAGTCTTCGGTTTAGGACGCGATGGAGAGCGGATGTGTTGACGGGTTGCTCCCGCTAGCCGAGTATATGTACGAGGACGTAGGAGCGTTTGAGATGGGTGTGATTGTTATAGGGTGTAATGGGTCAATGAGGCGGGAAGTGTAATGTAATAATAATTGTAAGGAAGTAGTGAAATGAAATGAGAGGTATGAGTGGACTGAGGTGGCAGGAGAATGCATGGGAGTGAAATAGTGTTGGGTGATGCGGGGGAGAGTGAGTGTGTGGAAATGGAAATAGAGTTGGCATGTATGATGATTGAGTAGATGAGCAACAAGACGTTTGTGCGTAATGGGGTGATAATATCCTCACTGAACAAGAATAAGTAAGTGGAGGATGTAATAGGAAGTGTGCAAGAAACAAAAAGTACGGTTAGTAATCGTTAATTTGAATTTATCCGTTATTAGCGACCTCGGATAAAGTCAAATAAACATCTAGACAAGACCCCATCGACTATAATAGCAGATCCACGCGTCACGGTAATTAGTCTCTTATATACATACGCGATAGTGGATAACTGCAAATAAATAAACAATAACGTGAGCATGTCGTGTGAGTCGACACGATGTAAGTCCCTATTTTTAAGGGATAAAGTCGGGCCGGCCAGGGTTCTTATACTTATAATATTTATTTGGCCATTTATTTATTGTGACACGAGCCGAACAAGGTTCTTTGGAATAAATAAATAACTAATAGGGTGCCGAATAATGAGGGGGCTGTAGGAGTTACGTGGTGATTAGTAGGTTGGAGTATGTAACGGTTGGATATAAGCACCGCTATAATATTATAATATTTTGTTATTTTATTTATTCTTTTAGTTTATTTTACTTCTTTATTTATAACTTTATATTGATTAACTAGTAATTGTTTTATTCGTTTTATTTATTTATTATTTATTATTTAAATTATTTATTTATTTATTTTTATTTATTTATTACTTATTATTTATTATTTATTATTTATTATTTATTATTTATTATTTATTATTTATTATTTATTATTTATTGTTTATTATTTATTATTTATTATTTATTATTTATTATTTATTATTTATTATTTATTATTTATTATTTATTATTTATTATTTATTATTTATTATTTATTATTTATTATTTATTATTTATTTATTGATTTATGGTATTTATTACTTATTGTTCATAATTTATTATATATTGTTGTTATTTATCTATATTGTGGCGTTCTTGGCGCGCATCATCGAGTCTTTAGCAGTATGCAAGCGTTTGACAGGGGAAAATTAGATAGCACAATTACTGTAAATATAATCATTGTTTGGCTTATTTGTTGACGACCTGGCGATGTTTATGGACTTGCTTATTACATACAATATGGACAGACGGTCTAAGGTAAAAAAAACGTACGGCGCAGGGGATTTCGGAACCCCCAGGCGCCGTCGGGAACACGAGTGGCTTACCAGGCTCGACCCGACGGTCATCATGTTACTGGAAGAACGGCGGTGGGGGGGGGGGACACCAGGCACCCCCTTGTGCGGTAATAGCTACTGGGGAAAAGGAAAAGGAAAAGGAGAAGGGCAAACTAAAGAAGACGACAGCGGGAGGAGAGAAGCTGAGGATGATGTCTGATTTGAAACCGAATGAGAATGTGATAATCTCGGTTATTCCGAGGAAGGATGGGGGAGTATTTCTGCCCCTTTAAATCGAGTAAGAGGCTTCAGAGGAGCCCTGATTAGTGAAAGGACGGAGGTTGGAGTGATTGAGGAATCGGAGGGGTGCTCTGGGACTAGAGGGAGCGACCACAGTACGCCCTTAGCAGGGATAGGGCTGGCCTACGCTAGAATATTGACCAGGAGGGTGGTCGAGAGAAACGTCAGCGCGAAATCCACGAGATCGGCTATGGCTAGCGAAGCCGAGGATAGTGCGAGAGACGATACGCAGGTTAGCGATGCTGACGACGAGGATCTTCTGATCTCCAGGGCTGAGTTGAAGGGGCTCACACAAGCCATGGTAGGGATGGTTAAAATGTTTAACATGGTGTTGAAGAGGCTGTTGGAAGTTGGACAAAGAGAAGGATGAAGGGATAAGGGCGATGGGCATCATGATGAAAGGTATCCTATCTACCTTGGAGCAGTGTTGGGAACACAAGGAGAGAAGAAGAAGGAGAAGGATAGAGCCTGCCGAGGTTGTGAAAAGGGCAGACAGGGCAGAGGTGGAGAGGGAAGTGACGATAGCCAAGGGCGGATATTCAAAAAGAAAGGTATTATCGCAGGCTGAAGGTATCAGAGCTGAAGAGTATAAGAGACCCCGAAGAGGAGAGGGCACATACGCTGAGGCGTGTGGGAGGGAGAATGGAGTGATAAAGGGTGACTACAGCGAGGACTCTGAAGGTTGGGTGAGGGTAGAAAAAGGAGGAGGGAGAGGAGAGCTCGCTTAGAGCATGCTACACCGATGGTGCGCCCGGCAAGCAACCGGCGAGTTGGTACTGAAGAGAGAGGCGTACCAAGAAACCGGAGGAGGAAGGAAGCCATACTAATTAAGGTAGAGGATGGCTGTAAATGGCTTCAGGTGTATAAGAGGATAATGGCGGCGAGGAGTTCATTGGAGGGAGCCACGGCGGTCCGTAGGACGAGAGCGGGCCATATCCTGATTGAATTCGACAGGACGGTGGTGGTCAGCGAGGCGGCGGCTAAATTGAGAGCCGCCTTGAGTGATAGTATGGAGGTGGCCGTTCTGGTAAACAGGGCGACTCTACAAACAAGAAACATCGACACCCTCACTAGCAGGGAAGAGCTGGTGGAGGAAATCAGGCCACACTAGGGAATCGAGGAGAGTGGGAAGGTGGAAATTAAATCTATAAAGGCGGCACCATGGGACACGCAAGAGGCGGTAGCTGTCCTCCCGGTGAGTGGAGTTCCTAGTGACGAGAGAGAAAGGAGATTGAGAATTGGGCTAACGATAGCCTCCGTTAGGCAGTTAGCTAATGTTCGGCGCTGTTACAGGTGCCGCATGTTGGGGCACGTGGCGGCAAGGTGTACTGTTGCATGTCCTGGCAGAAAGTTGTGTAGGAGGTGCGGCAGCGCTGAGCATAGTATGAAAGATTGCGATAGAGAACCGAGACGCGCCATGTGTCGGAAACACGGTGGTATAAATGCAAGGCATGTAATGGGTTCGTTGGCGTGCCCTATGGTGCGCTTAGGTGGTAGGAATAGACGGGTGCCCAATTAGTGTCTTACAAATAAACCTGAACAGGTGCAGGCCTGCACAAGACCTGATGATGCAGTGCGTATGTGAAAGCAGGGTGGACATAGTGGTCATCTCCGAGCCCTATAGGCAGTTGCCTTATTTATTTAATGACGAGGGTGGGGATGCATCGGTATGGGTCACCCTATTTAATGGAAACATGCGACGAGCGAGGCGCTGATAAGAAATGTAGGGATTGTAGGGGTCAGGGTTGGTGATGTGCTTTGCGTCAGTGGGTATTGTTCCCCCAATACGGGCAGGAACCAGTTCAACGATTATTTGAAGGAACTGGAAGGGGTCATAAAGGAAGGGAGGAAAGGAGCACCGGCGATTATGGTTGCCGGTGACTTTAATGCGAAATACAGCAGGTGACAATGCTCATAGAGAGAAGCATGGTCACGATTCATTCCATAGGGATCAGTATGGCTTCAGGAGAAAGAGGGGGACTCTTGAAGCCCTGGATAGGATCGTCGCAGTTGCTGAAGAGTGTAGAAGGAAGGGCCCGGTGTGTGTTCTGGTCGCCCTTGATTGTGAAGAACACCTTCAACGCTCTAAGGAGGGAGAGGATAATGGAGGAGATCCGAAGGAGACGGCTACCGGGACGGTTACAGGAGTTGTTAGCGGACTATCTGGCTGAAAGGAGAATATTGGTACACTGTCGGGACGATGTCGTAAGGAGGAACGTCTACGCAGGGGTCCCGCAGGGGTCGGTCTTAGGACCGTTACTGTGGAATCCAGTGTATGACAGGGTGCTGGAGGCGCTGGACCGGGAGAAGACGGAGGTTATCCTCTTAACAAGGAAGAGGATTCCGAAGATTTTTAATGTTGACGTGGGGGATAGGGGAAGAGATTTCCACTAGTCGTGTTGTGAAGTACCGAGGAGTAGTGTTGGATAGTGTTAGGAGATTCTCTTCCCACCTCAAAGCAGTTTGTGATAAAGCGGAACGGTTCTTGGGCGCCATACGGAGCCTACTCTCAAACGTCGGTGGGGCCAACGATTTAGTCAGGAGACTGTATTATGGGGTCTGGAAGTCTGTGGTACTAAGTGGCGCACCGATATGGGCCTTCTCTCTGGGAAGAGAAACAAATAGGTCGATCATGAGAAGCGTGCAAAGGGCAGCGTTGATCTGTACGTCTACCGCCTACCGTACGGTGTCACATGGGGCTCTGTGTGTGCTTATCGGTAGCATGACAATTTACATCAAGGCATGGTTGCGGTGGAAGCAGTATGGAGTGAAGAGGCGGATCAACGAGAGCCCTGAAGAAATGGCACATGTTGGGCAAGAAGAAATAAAGGATTTGGAGACGGAGGCAGAGGACAGGTGGAGATTGGAGTGGGCGTTTCACAACCCCCACAATTGAACTACGAGACTGGTAGAAGATCCGCTGATCTTCTACAAAAGAAAGAGGAAGATCAACTACCATACGACGCAGATCCTTACGGGACACGGTATCTTTAACTGTTACCGTCATAAGATCGGCAAAGAGTTTTACACCAGCTGTTGGGATTGTGGTGCGGTGATGGATGACGCCGAGCATGTGCTATTTTGGTGCCTTAGATGGACGGAGGAGAGAACGGAGTTGGAGGTCGAGATCGGTGAAGATTTTCAATTGGAGAACCGAGTCGTTGAGAAGATGGCAGCAGAGGAGCGGTTGTGGAACAGGTTTCATGACTTTTGTACAAAGGCGATGAAATGCTGGCTTTCTAAGGAAAGGGCGGTGGAGGTCAGAAGAAGATGGGAAGGAAGGAGGAGAAGAATGACCGGAGTCGAGGAGAGAGGATAAAGGATCGGGTACGTGGTGTAGAGGCCAACCTGAAGTAATGTCGAATGACTGTACCCGGTTGGTGCCTCGAGTACCGTAGCAGAGGGAAAATGAGGAGGGGTTTTTAGTGGGTATGGCGATGTCATCTGCCGAGTCCTACATAACCCGGAGACGCGGGTCTTTGGGTATGCGTAAAAGCGTTTTCCCCTCCTCGCTATTGAAAAAAATAGGACCACACAACGAACTCCAACAGGAGGGCCGGTGCAGGAGACCAGGAAGATGGTGCTCCCACTTCCTCCGCGGTCATCTGCGGTGACCCTAACGCTGAACGAGGGGAGGAAAACATCATAAGCTGAAGTGCTAGCGACGGCTAGACAGAAAGCCGAATTCGGCATTGAACGAGTTAAAATCAAAATGGCGATGACTGAGATTATCATTCTAGAAGTTCCCGTAGACAAAGAGAGGAAGAAGGCACCCGCGCTTACAGCATGGTTGACACAGGTCCTGGATCTGACCACGATGAAAGTTGCGGCCCCAACGGTGGAGCTGAGGGTAACTAAGATTGACATCTCGGTCGGCAAAGAAGAACTTCGGGACACCCTGGAGAGGGCCGGAGGATGCAAGGCACTGGAAGTTTGAGTAGGAGACATGAAGGCTTCCAGAGGTTGGGTCAGCTTGGATAAGATGCCCAACAGTAACAGCGGGGAAATTAAGTCAAACGGGAAGAGGGTCGAAGTCTCCCCGAAGAAACTAATAGAAGCTACAGATGCTTAGAACTGGGACACGTGAGAGTGACCTGCAGATCTACGGTAGACCGGGGGCAGCTATGGTACAGATGCGAAGGCATGGGTTACCAGGCCAAGAGCTGCTCTGCCACCGTGCCCGGGGGCCCGCTCTGTGAGTCGCTTGGTGCGCAACCCACAGAATGGGAGAGGCGGCATGCGTTCCGCCGAAAACTAAAGGGATGAGCCGGATTCGGGAGCCTGCTACGGGCAGGAGACAGGGCGACAACGCGAGAGATCTACCGCAAGAAGAGGAAAGAATCACGAGTGGGGCAGATGGCCAGGGGGAAGCCATGGATATGGACTTAGTAAAGTAAATAAATTCATGCGGCTCCACCAGACCAACTTGGAGTGATCGAAACGGGCATAAGACCTGCTCTTCCAGGCGATAAGGGAGAGCAGGGCTTTTCTGGCAATGGTAGCCGAGCCCTATTGTATACTAGACACCCCTGACTGGGTCGCAGACCTGGACGGCTTAGCCGCTATGACGTGGATGTCAGCACCGAGCACATCCGCCGCAGAGATCCTGCTCGAGCAGGGCAAGGGGTATGCCGCGATCGAGTGGGCTGAGATGGTAGTGGTGGGCATATATGTTTCCCTGAACAGTGGCCTGGTCGCGTTTGAGGAGTTCCTGGACGTGTTTAGCGATTGCGTGAGACGATACCTTTCACGTCAGGTCCTCGTCCTGGGAGACTTTAACGCTCACTCCTCGCAATGGGGAACACAAGGACAGATGCTCGGGGCCGGATGCTATCAGGCTGGGCTGCGGGCCTCGGGCTCCTCTTACTTAACAGAGGCTCGACCAGCACATGCGTGGCATGGAGAAGATGTTCCGTCGTCGATATTACATGGGGTACCCCCAATGCCTTCCGGCGTGTCTCAGGCTGGAGAGTAGCCGAAGGGGTTGAGACTCTCGCAGTCCACCTGTATATATTCATCGAGGTCGGCCCGGAGACAATACCCGCGAGACAGACCTGCGGCATTAGGGGAATGGAACTCTTCAGCCCGCCACCAAGATGGCGCCTCAAGGATAGAGACAACGAGATGCTCCAGACAGCAGCCAGTGACGCGGCCTAGAACTGGGACACCCGTACAGAGAAGACAAACATGTAGGAGGAGGCGGAGAACCTTCGTCGAGACGTCAAAGCGGCATGTGATGCGTCAATGACGCGCTCCGTGCCAGGGATTAGACTGGTGGACCTGGAGATCGCAAAGCTACGGATAAAGTGCATTCGGGCCCGCAGGCGGTTCTAGAGAGCCCGCTGTCGGCGGCTTTATGACGAGGAAGAAATCTACTTTTGAGTCTGTACGATAAATTGTTTTACTAATAGTGAATAGAAAAGAGGTCTTCTAACACTCCATACATCTACCCATGTTGATGGGTTATTATTAATTATTATTAGCCATAAGTATATAGGAGGGAAGTATTTGCGCACTTTTACTCACTGGCGTTTACTGGAGAACTAAGCCCTTGCTTGTGCAGTGTTAGGAGGTTACGAGTGTTAGGTTCTGACCTATCAAACCTGAACAGGCACCTTGGCCGACATCACACGGATGCTCGCATCCAGTGGGGATGTCAATATTGTGAAAGGAGTTTCCCGAAGCTCCATGAGGCAAAATGCCACATTCCAAAGTGTAGTGGCACTAGTCAAAGGAAAGAAGGAGCGTACAAATGCAAATTTTGCCCCATGAGCTTCTGTACTCAGAGAGGATTATCCACCCAATGGCATGCGCACTCTGCCATGAGAAATGAAAAAAGAAGGAGAACGGGCTCTTGTGAGAGCTCGATGAAATTTATAACAGTGAAAAATTGCCAAGTGTTGAAATTAGCAATGTCCTCACTAACAGGACAGTTGAACAAATAAAATACAAGAGAAAGATATTAAAAATAGCTAGTGAGAATACAAGTCCTCAAGAGTTTGCCGAGGAGACAGAGGGAGGGTGCGATCCCGTTAATTCAGGCAATGCGCGGACATGCGTTTAGCCTGTACCTAGCGGGGAAACATATAATGAGGAGCCTACCCATCAGTGGAGACTCCAACTAGAGTACGAAATAGAGAGAGTACCGAGGTGCCCCCGTCGTTGAAGGACGCTCGGTTAACAGATATTTGGGCAAAATACAAGGAAAATAAAGAAGTCCTAACAAATAATTAAAATGAATTTATTTACACATCTCTATATGGAGCGCTAGAGAATGTTACAATTAAAAATGACAAAAACAAAAGTAATTCAAAATCCCAAAATAGAAGATATTATAATAATAAGAATAATAATAGAAATAAAGGGAAGGAATACTCCTACGCACGTTGCCAGGAGTTGTTTAAGGAATGTCTAAGAAAGTTGTCCGACGTTGTCGTTAACAACGATCGTGCATACCTGGAACCAACCAGGCAGCCACCGGAAGAGAGTGAAGTGAGGACGCTCTATGAAGATTTATGGCGTCGGGCAGAACCAACCAATCCCCCAATCCCAGGAAGTAGAACCTCTGAGCTGGTAATAAACGAATTGTTTCCGCCGATAACCGCCGAGGATGTGAGCGAGAAACTTAATAAAATTAGGAAAAAGGCTGCGGCAGTAGCGGATGGATTTCAAAAAGAACATTTAATGATATCTGGCCTGCCCGCAATACTAGCTAAAATTTGTAATATATTAATGTATAGTTCCCATTTTCCGACAGTATGAAAGGAAAATAGGCCTACACCAATTTCAAAGCAAAGAAACCAAGCAACCAGGTGGAGAATTGGAGGCCTATAACAATAGGCCCCATTCTCGGCCGAATTTTCTTCTCCATCCGCGGCGGAAGGATGAGAAAAGGTATTGTGTAAAATTTAAGGCAAAAAGGTTTTACATCTGAAAATGGATGTAAAATAAACATCGATCTATTGAACGCTGACTTAAATTATAGTAAAAAAAATAACGGGGGATATTCACAATTGTGGATATCTCCAACGCATTTGACACAATATCCCATTCGGAGTTAAGCAGGGTGACCCTCTATCGCCACTGCTATTCAACTTATGCCTAGAACCGCTGCTGGAAATGATTGAGGAGCAAACCCGTGGCATCATTGTCAGTTGTGAAAGAAAAATATCGATCCTGGCTTTCGCTGACGACATTGTTCTACTTGGTGAAGATGAGAGGGAGGCACAACAAGAATCAATATGCTCCATTAATATCTGAAGAGCCTGGGGATGAACATATCTGGTGAGAAGAGCCAAACGTTCCAGGTGGTCGCCAAAAAGGACACATGATTCATAAAAGAACCGCGAATTAGGCTCGAAAATGTCAACATACCAACGGTTGACCCAGATGAGGCCTTCAGGTATTTAGGCGCCAAAATGGGGCCTTGGAACGGTATCCATTGTGGCATCATAGTGCTAGAAATTTTGAGCATGGTCAGAAGAGTTAGAAAATTCTCTCTGAAGCCATGCTAGAAAATTGAGTTAATTACGAAGTACATCTTCCCTCGATATATTTACCATTTCCTTATAAATCCACCAAGTGACAGTGTCTTAAAATTATTGGACAGCGAAGTCAGGCAGGATATAAAGGTCATATTACATCTTGTGCATTGGACAGCCACTGGTTTCTTTTATGCTCCAAAAGCAAAAGGGGGATTAGGGCTACCGAGACTTGAACATATTATCAAACTTGGTACCGTAAAAAGCGCATTAAACAATAAGAATTCAGTCGATCCAGCGGTATCTAGCTTGATCAATGGAGAAAACGACAGCAAGCTAAAGAAAATCGCAAACTCTCTAAGGATCAATTGGCCGGCCACTTCCGAAGAGGTAGAAAAAGCTAGAAAGCGACTAAAGAGCGGACATATTAAACAATGGCAAGAGTTGAGAAGTCAGGGACATGGAGTAAATGACTTCTCAAAGAGTAAAACTGGCAACGTGTGGCTCGAGGACTATAATCTGTTCAAGCTCTCGAGATTCATCGATGGCGTAAGACTTAGGACAAACACCTTTGGGACACGGACTGTATTGGCACGGACTGACAAAAGAATTGATGTAACCTCAAGTGAGCGTCTCGACTTGGGCGCCTATGAAATCTTCCTCCACGAAAAAAAGCATAACAGTTCAATGCTAATATAAACTATAAGTACTAATTAATTGATTATTATTATTATTATCAATATTAATACAGATTATTACTACAGTTTAATAGCATAATTGTGAATGTCTCTAAAAATATAATATCCATATTACGTTGTTTTGACATTAAAATTTAGTATTCATCTTACATTGTATTTTGCGTGTTAAAGATATGTATAAAGCAATTGATTTTTATAACAGTTTACATAATGTACATATAATATTAAATACATTAATTAAACACAGATATATCAATTTTCTCTAAGTAAGTGCATATTTATCAAATTTATCCTGCATGCACTTTATATATGTCGGTGTCGAAGTGATTATTACTTCTCAAAAAAAAAAGAGGAAAAACTCTACATGATCTGTTTAGTCTTCTAATTTTTTTTTTGTGTAATAAATTAATTTGTATGGAAAAGAGAAAGGCGGCTGGCAAATGTACTTGAGAAGGCATTGACAAATTAATTTTCAGATATTTACGACAAGAGTTAGAAAATATTAAGAGACAATTTGTAAATTTGAGATAATTGTTTGTAGGGATGTAGAGTTTTAGGGAGGGTGTTGAAGTGGTTACCACTTCTAAGAAAACTCTACATCTGGTCTTTTTTAGTTTTCTCAAGCACTGAAGCCATCGACAGCGTGTAGACAAAAGACTGCGACGAAGTCAGGCCATAAACAGTAGACAGGCGACGTTGGCTTCGGGGTTTCTCAGTTATTAGCTAACACAGCTAGCGTGCGGATCTGGACCAGCTCAAATTGTATTTTTACTTATTACACTTCTATTTAAATATATTTTCTACCTTACAATTTATCCACGTGTTTTCTCTGTTTACACACCGAATAACCTCAACAGGTTATAGGCCCAGGGCTGTAAATTGCAAGGTAGCAACGTGAAGTGAATAAATTGTTAAAGTGTTGTGCTTAGTAAAATAAGGGATAGTGCTAAAATGGAATCAGCAAGTGCGAAGGTCGAGATGTTACGCGGCGAAGAAAATTGGCTCCAGTGGCGTTTTGTTATGCGTACACTTTTGGAGGAAGATGACGACCTGATCAACGTGTGTGAAGGGAATTTGTGTCATCCAGGTAACAGCGCGGAGAAAGAAATCGCTCGTGGAAGATTTTTGAAAGCAGATCGATTAGCGAGAAAATTAATCGTGACCTCAGTAGGAAAGAAACCGTTGGATCTTCTTTTATGTTGCACGACAGCACATGAAATGTGGAAAAAGCTGAATACAGTATATGACATGAAGTCGGATGAGAATTTAAATATGGTCCAGAAGCAGTTCTTCGATTTTAAATGGGAAGAATCTGAAAATGTCTCTTACAACCTATCAAAGTTGGAACTCATAGCGGCGAAGATGAAAGCCCTTGGGAGTGAAATTGGCGAGAAAATGCTGATAACACGCATTTTATCGGTGTTACCAAACAAATTCGATCATTTTCACAGTGCGTGGGATTCCGTGGAAGAAGAAAAGAAGACCTTAGACAGGCTTAGTACCAGGCTGATGACGGAAGAAATTAGATGGAAGAAAGACGACCAGGAAACATCGGTGGCACTGGTAACAAAAGGTAATAATTATAAAAGGGAACAGCAGAAGCAGTCAAGTAAACGTGAATACGAGAAACAAGGACCAAGTTGCTTTAACTGTGGAAAAGTTGGCCATCTAAAGAAGGATTGCTTTAGATGCTTTATATGCAAAAGGAAAGGCCACACCAGCAAAAACTGTTTTAAAAATAACGAAAGAAGCAACAATAAAGACAACCAGGAACCTAGAAACCAAAATCGGGATCACAGCGGAATTGGTCTATTAGGAAGTACCTCAGCGATACAAACGGCAAACGCTGATGTTTGGATAATCGACTCAGGAGCTACGGATCACATGACAGGACGACGGAATGGTTCAGCGTTTTCGAAGAATTCGATAATACGGTGAAGATAGAGATCGGCGATGGTCCGTTCATGGATGCGTGCGGCAAAGGAAAAATCAGAGTAGAGACTTTTGTGGACGGCAAATGGGTAACATGTACAATGAACGATGTTCTATACGTACCAGGTATGAAAAGAAATCTGTTTTCGATTAGATCTGTCGCAAGAAGGGGCATAGATTTTTGTATTTCAAAGGAAGGGACCAATTGCATATTTTTACAAAATCAGAAAATAATAGCAAGAGGTTCTGTTATCGGAAATTTGTATAAAGTAGATATGCGAGTTATCATACCGTCAGTTTGTAATTTTAGCAATAGAGCGGAGTCAAACGCGGACACATTGCAGTTATGGCACGAACGGCTATGTCATCAGAACATCAGACATGTTAAAGAATTCTTAAAGAATTCAAATATGAAAGTTGTAGAGGATAATAACTTTTTCTGTGAAGGTTGCGCGTACGGGAAACAGCATAGATCGAGTTTTCACGAGAAAATCAGTCGGGCGACTAAACCTCGCGAAATTATTTATACGGATGTATGTGGACCTATGGAAGTCGAGTCATTAGGCAAGAAACTGTATTTTCTGACATTTAAAGATGATTTTTCAAAATTCACAAAGATTTACTTCTTACGACGTAAGTCAGAAGTAATTGAAAAACTAAAAACCTTTTGCCTAGAAGTTGAAAATCAATTTAAGGATAAAATTAAAGAAATTCATAGTGATGGAGGGAAAGAATTCCAAAATAAAGAAGTCAAAGAATTTTTAAGAAGTCAGGGAATTAGGCACACGATTAACGTCCCATACACTCCTGAACAGAATGGTGTCGCAGAAAGGGAAAATAGAACAATAGTAGAGGCAGGTCGGTCGATGCTATATTCGAAACCAAATCTACCGCTGTTCTTATGGGCCGAAGCCATGAACACAGCAGTACATGTCATAAATAAGACGGGGCCGACAAGACAAGATAAGAAAACACCATATGAACTGTGGTACGGGAAACCGCCGAATTTAGAAAAGTTTAGGGTTTTCGGTACTGAGTGCTTTGCTCACATACCTGCGGAGAAAAGGACAAAACTTGACAAAAAGGCTAACAAAGGATATTTGGTAGGCTATTTAGATGACGAACGAGGGTATCGAGTGTACGTGCCAACAGTAAAAAATGTAATATTAAGCCGTGACGTAATATTTAAGCCTGAACTAGAAAATGCGAAATTCGTAAAATTAAGTTTACCGAAAATTGTCGAGCGCGAAGATGTGAATGCGCAGAGCGATAGAGCATGTACGTATGAAAGTGCAGAGAGTGAACATGAAAAACAACCTCATGGAACTAGCGACAATGTGAGACAATTGAGAGATAGAGATAAGATCAAACGAACCGATTTTTATGGTAACCCAGTAACGTACGTGGCGGAAAAATTACCGGTGGATTTTAATGAAGCGATGAGATCCGAAAAGAAAGAGTTATGGGAAACAGCTATGAATGATGAAATGAAATCGCACCATGAAAATAAGACGTGGATACTTGTAGAAAAACCTAAAGATCAGAAGGTACTTAGCAATAGGTGGGTTTTAAAGCTAAATCCGGACAACTCGGAACGATACAAAGCGCGACTTGTAATAAAAGGGTGTTCACAGAAAGAAGGCATAGATTCTAAGGAAACATATAGTCCCGTTGCTCGGTTTGACACAATTAGATTAATGCTCCGTATTGCAGCCAAAAATAATTTACACCTCGGACAGTTCGACATTAAAACCGCATTCTTATACGGAAGTCTGAAAGAAGATATTTATATGAAACAACCTAAAGGTTATGATGATGGTACAAATCGGGTTTGTAAATTGCTAAAAAGCCTATATGGCTTAAAGCAGTCTCCAAGATGTTGGACGGAAAGTTTCACAAAATTTATCTCGAACTTAAAATTTTATCAGAGTAACGCAGATCCTTGTTTTTATATTTATACAAAAGACGACAAATTAATGTTGATGACCATATACGTAGACGATGGACTGGTAGCAGCTTCAGACGAATCTTTAATTGATAAATTCTTCGATGATTTAAATAAAGAATTCAAAATTACGAGTTCGAAAGAAGTAAAGAGTTTTCTTGAACTTGAAA
>NW_022884098.1:0-23482 GCF_011952255.1 Bombus vosnesenskii | reverse complement strand
AGGTTGGGTGAGGGTAGAAAAAGGAGGAGGGAGAGGAGAACTCGCTTAGAGCAAGCTACACCGATGGTGCGCCCGGCAAGCAACCGGCGAGTTGGTACTGAAGAGAGAGGCGTACCAAGAAACCGGAGGAGGAAGGAAGCCATACTAATTAAGGTAGAGGATGGTTGTAAATGGCTTCAGGTGTATAAGAGGATAATGGCGGCGAGGAGTTCATTGGAGGGAGCCACGGCGGTCCGTAGGACGAGAGCGGGCCATATCCTGATTGAATTCGACAGGACGGTGGTGGTCAGCGAGGCGGCGGCTAAATTGAGAGCCGCCTTGAGTGATAGTATGGAGGTGGCCGTTCTGGTGAACAGGGCGACTCTACAAACAAGAAACATCGGCACCCTCACTAGCAGGGAAGAGCTGGTGGAGGAAATCAGGCCACACTAGGGAATCGAGGAGAGTGGGAAGGTGGAAATTAAATCTATAAAGGCGGCACCATGGGACACGCAAGAGGCGGTAGCTGTCCTCCCGGTGAGTGGAGTTCCTAGTGACGAGAGAGAAAGGAGATTGAGAATTGGGCTAACGATAGCCTCCGTTAGGCAGTTAGCTAATGTTCGGCGCTGTTACAGGTGCCACATGTTGGAGCACGTGGCGGCAAGGTGTACTGTTGCATGTCCTGGCAGAAAGTTGTGTAGGAGGTGCGGCAGCGCTGAGCATAGTATGAAAGATTGCGATAGAGAACCGAGACGCGCCATGTGTCTGAAACACGGTGGTATAAATGCAAGGCATGTAACGGGTTCGTTGGCGTGCCCTATGGAGCGTTTAGGTGTTAGGAATAGACGGGGGCCCAGTTGGGGTTCTACAAATAAATCTAAATAGATGCGGGCTTGCGCAAGACCTAATGATGCAGTGCGTATGCGAAAGCAGGGTGGACATTGTGGTCATCTCCGAGCCCTATAGGCAGTTGCCATTTTGGTTTAATGACGAGGGTGGGGATGCATCGGTATGGGTCGCCCTATTTAATGGAAAACATGCGACGAGCGAGGCGCTGATAAGAAATGTAGGCATTGTAGGGGTCAGGGTTGGTGATGTGCTTTGCGTCAGTGGGTATTGTTCCCCCAATACGGGCAGGAACCAGTTCAACGATTATTTGAAGGAACTGGAAGGGGGCATAAAGGAAGGGAGGAAAGGAGCACCGGCGATTATGGTTGCCGGTGACTTTAATGCGAAATACAGCAGCTGACAATGCTCATAGAGAGAAGCATGGTCACGATCCATTCCATAGGGATCAGTATGGCTTCAGGAGAAAGAGGGGGACTCTTGAAGCCCTGGATAGGATCGTCGCAGTTGCTGAAGAGTGTAGAAGGAAGGGCCCTGTGTGTGTTCTGGTCGCCCTTGATTGTGAAGAACACCTTCAACGCTCTAAGGAGGGAGAGGATAATGGAGGAGATCCGAAGGAGACGGCTACCGGGACGGTTACAGGAGTTGTTAGCGGACTATCTGGCTGAAAGGAGAATATTGGTACACTGTCGGGACGATGTCGTAAGGAGGAACGTCTACGCAGGGGTCCCGCAGGGGTCGGTCTTAGGACCGTTACTGTGGAATCCAGTGTATGACAGGGTGCTGGAGGCGCTGGACCGGGAGAAGACGGAGGTTATCCTCTTAACAAGGAAGAGGATTCCGAAGATTTTTAATGTTGACGTGGGGGATAGGGGAAGAGATTTCCACTAGTCGTGTTGTGAAGTACCGAGGAGTAGTGTTGGATAGTGTTAGGAGATTCTCTTCCCACCTCAAAGCAGTTTGTGATAAAGCGGAACGGTTCTTGGGCGCCATACGGAGCCTACTCTCAAACGTCGGTGGGGCCAACGATTTAGTCAGGAGACTGTATTATGGGGTCTGGAAGTCTGTGGTACTAAGTGGCGCACCGATATGGGCCTTCTCTCTGGGAAGAGAAACAAATAGGTCGATCATGAGAAGCGTGCAAAGGGCAGCGTTGATCTGTATGTCTACCGCCTACCGTACGGTGTCACATGGGGCTCTGTGTGTGCTTATCGGTAGCATGACAATTTACATCAAGGCATGGTTGCGGTGGAAGCAGTATGGAGTGAAGAGGCGGATCAACGAGAGCCCTGAAGAAATGGCACATGTTGGGCAAGAAGAAATGAAGGATTTGGAGACGGAGGCAGAGGACAGGTGGAGATTGGAGTGGGCGTTTCACAACCCCCACAATTGAACTACGAGACTGGTAGAAGATCCGCTGATCTTCTACAAAAGAAAGAGGAAGATCAACTACCATACGACGCAGATCCTTACGGGACACGGTATCTTTAACTGTTACCGTCATAAGATCGGCAAAGAGTTTCACACCAGCTGTTGGGATTGTGGTGCGGTGATGGATGACGCCGAGCATGTGCTATTTTGGTGCCTTAGATGGACGGAGGAGAGAACGGAGTTGGAGGTCGAGATCGGTGAAGATTTTCAATTGGAGAACCGAGTCGTTGAGAAGATGGCAGCAGAGGAGCGGTTGTGGAACAGGTTTCATGACTTTTGTACAAAGGCGATGAAATGCTGGCTTTCTAAGGAAAGGGCGGTGGAGGTCAGAAGAAGATGGGAAGGAAGGAGGAGAAGAATGACCGGAGTCGAGGAGAGAGGATAAAGGATCGGGTACGTGGTGTAGAGGCCAACCTGAAGTAATGTCGAATGACTGTACCCGGTTGGTGCCTCGAGTACCGTAGCAGAGGGAAAATGAGGAGGGGTTTTTAGTGGGTATGGCGATGTCATCTGCCGAGTCCTACATAACCCGGAGACGCGGGTCTTTGGGTATGCGTAAAAGCGTTTTCCCCTCCTCGCTATTGAAAAAAATAGGACCACACAACGAACTCCAACAGGAGGGCCGGTGCAGGAGACCAGGAAGATGGTGCTCCCACTTCCTCCGCGGTCATCTGCGGTGACCCTAACGCTGAACGAGGGGAGGAAAACATCATAAGCTGAAGTGCTAGCGACGGCTAGACAGAAAGCCGAATTCGGCATTGAACGAGTTAAAATCAAAATGGCGATGACTGAGATTATCATTCTAGAAGTTCCCGTAGACAAAGAGAGGAAGAAGGCACCCGCGCTTACAGCATGGTTGACACAGGTCCTGGATCTGACCACGATGAAAGTTGCGGCCCCAACGGTGGAGCTGAGGGTAACTAAGATTGACATCTCGGTCGGCAAAGAAGAACTTCGGGACACCCTGGAGAGGGCCGGAGGATGCAAGGCACTGGAAGTTTGAGTAGGAGACATGAAGGCTTCCAGAGGTTGGGTCAGCTTGGATAAGATGCCCAACAGTAACAGCGGGGAAATTAAGTCAAACGGGAAGAGGGTCGAAGTCTCCCCGAAGAAACTAATAGAAGCTACAGATGCTTAGAACTGGGACACGTGAGAGTGACCTGCAGATCTACGGTAGACCGGGGGCAGCTATGGTACAGATGCGAAGGCATGGGTTACCAGGCCAAGAGCTGCTCTGCCACCGTGCCCGGGGGCCCGCTCTGTGAGTCGCTTGGTGCGCAACCCACAGAATGGGAGAGGCGGCATGCGTTCCGCCGAAAACTAAAGGGATGAGCCGGATTCGGGAGCCTGCTACGGGCAGGAGACAGGGCGACAACGCGAGAGATCTACCGCAAGAAGAGGAAAGAATCACGAGTGGGGCAGATGGCCAGGGGGAAGCCATGGATATGGACTTAGTAAAGTAAATAAATTCATGCGGCTCCACCAGACCAACTTGGAGTGATCGAAACGGGCATAAGACCTGCTCTTCCAGGCGATAAGGGAGAGCAGGGCTTTTCTGGCAATGGTAGCCGAGCCCTATTGTATACTAGACACCCCTGACTGGGTCGCAGACCTGGACGGCTTAGCCGCTATGACGTGGATGTCAGCACCGAGCACATCCGCCGCAGAGATCCTGCTCGAGCAGGGCAAGGGGTATGCCGCGATCGAGTGGGCTGAGATGGTAGTGGTGGGCATATATGTTTCCCTGAACAGTGGCCTGGTCGCGTTTGAGGAGTTCCTGGACGTGTTTAGCGATTGCGTGAGACGATACCTTTCACGTCAGGTCCTCGTCCTGGGAGACTTTAACGCTCACTCCTCGCAATGGGGAACACAAGGACAGATGCTCGGGGCCGGATGCTATCAGGCTGGGCTGCGGGCCTCGGGCTCCTCTTACTTAACAGAGGCTCGACCAGCACATGCGTGGCATGGAGAAGATGTTCCGTCGTCGATATTACATGGGGTACCCCCAATGCCTTCCGGCGTGTCTCAGGCTGGAGAGTAGCCGAAGGGGTTGAGACTCTCGCAGTCCACCTGTATATATTCATCGAGGTCGGCCCGGAGACAATACCCGCGAGACAGACCTGCGGCATTAGGGGAATGGAACTCTTCAGCCCGCCACCAAGATGGCGCCTCAAGGATAGAGACAACGAGATGCTCCAGACAGCAGCCAGTGACGCGGCCTAGAACTGGGACACCCGTACAGAGAAGACAAACATGTAGGAGGAGGCGGAGAACCTTCGTCGAGACGTCAAAGCGGCATGTGATGCGTCAATGACGCGCTCCGTGCCAGGGATTAGACTGGTGGACCTGGAGATCGCAAAGCTACGGATAAAGTGCATTCGGGCCCGCAGGCGGTTCTAGAGAGCCCGCTGTCGGCGGCTTTATGACGAGGAAGAAATCTACTTTTGAGTCTGTACGATAAATTGTTTTACTAATAGTGAATAGAAAAGAGGTCTTCTAACACTCCATACATCTACCCATGTTGATGGGTTATTATTAATTATTATTAGCCATAAGTATATAGGAGGGAAGTATTTGCGCACTTTTACTCACTGGCGTTTACTGGAGAACTAAGCCCTTGCTTGTGCAGTGTTAGGAGGTTACGAGTGTTAGGTTCTGACCTATCAAACCTGAACAGGCACCTTGGCCGACATCACACGGATGCTCGCATCCAGTGGGGATGTCAATATTGTGAAAGGAGTTTCCCGAAGCTCCATGAGGCAAAATGCCACATTCCAAAGTGTAGTGGCACTAGTCAAAGGAAAGAAGGAGCGTACAAATGCAAATTTTGCCCCATGAGCTTCTGTACTCAGAGAGGATTATCCACCCACGAATGGCATGCGCACTCTGCCATGAGAAATGAAAAAAGAAGGAGAACGGGCTCTTGTGAGAGCTCGATGAAATTTATAACAGTGAAAAATTGCCAAGTGTTGAAATTAGCAATGTCCTCACTAACAGGACAGTTGAACAAATAAAATACAAGAGAAAGATATTAAAAATAGCTAGTGAGAATACAAGTCCTCAAGAGTTTGCCGAGGAGACAGAGGGAGGGTGCGATCCCGTTAATTCAGGCAATGCGCGGACATGCGTTTAGCCTGTACCTAGCGGGGAAACATATAATGAGGAGCCTACCCATCAGTGGAGACTCCAACTAGAGTACGAAATAGAGAGAGTACCGAGGTGCCCCCGTCGTTGAAGGACGCTCGGTTAACAGATATTTGGGCAAAATACAAGGAAAATAAAGAAGTCCTAACAAATAATTAAAATGAATTTATTTACACATCTCTATATGGAGCGCTAGAGAATGTTACAATTAAAAATGACAAAAACAAAAGTAATTCAAAATCCCAAAATAGAAGATATTATAATAATAAGAATAATAATAGAAATAAAGGGAAGGAATACTCCTACGCACGTTGCCAGGAGTTGTTTAAGGAATGTCTAAGAAAGTTGTCCGACGTTGTCGTTAACAACGATCGTGCATACCTGGAACCAACCAGGCAGCCACCGGAAGAGAGTGAAGTGAGGACGCTCTATGAAGATTTATGGCGTCGGGCAGAACCAACCAATCCCCCAATCCCAGGAAGTAGAACCTCTGAGCTGGTAATAAACGAATTGTTTCCGCCGATAACCGCCGAGGATGTGAGCGAGAAACTTAATAAAATTAGGAAAAAGGCTGCGGCAGTAGCGGATGGATTTCAAAAAGAACATTTAATGATATCTGGCCTGCCCGCAATACTAGCTAAAATTTGTAATATATTAATGTATAGTTCCCATTTTCCGACAGTATGAAAGGAAAATAGGCCTACACCAATTTCAAAGCAAAGAAACCAAGCAACCAGGTGGAGAATTGGAGGCCTATAACAATAGGCCCCATTCTCGGCCGAATTTTCTTCTCCATCCGCGGCGGAAGGATGAGAAAAGGTATTGTGTAAAATTTAAGGCAAAAAGGTTTTACATCTGAAAATGGATGTAAAATAAACATCGATCTATTGAACGCTGACTTAAATTATAGTAAAAAAAATAACGGGGGATATTCACAATTGTGGATATCTCCAACGCATTTGACACAATATCCCATTCGGAGTTAAGCAGGGTGACCCTCTATCGCCACTGCTATTCAACTTATGCCTAGAACCGCTGCTGGAAATGATTGAGGAGCAAACCCGTGGCATCATTGTCAGTTGTGAAAGAAAAATATCGATCCTGGCTTTCGCTGACGACATTGTTCTACTTGGTGAAGATGAGAGGGAGGCACAACAAGAATCAATATGCTCCATTAATATCTGAAGAGCCTGGGGATGAACATATCTGGTGAGAAGAGCCAAACGTTCCAGGTGGTCGCCAAAAAGGACACATGATTCATAAAAGAACCGCGAATTAGGCTCGAAAATGTCAACATACCAACGGTTGACCCAGATGAGGCCTTCAGGTATTTAGGCGCCAAAATGGGGCCTTGGAACGGTATCCATTGTGGCATCATAGTGCTAGAAATTTTGAGCATGGTCAGAAGAGTTAGAAAATTCTCTCTGAAGCCATGCTAGAAAATTGAGTTAATTACGAAGTACATCTTCCCTCGATATATTTACCATTTCCTTATAAATCCACCAAGTGACAGTGTCTTAAAATTATTGGACAGCGAAGTCAGGCAGGATATAAAGGTCATATTACATCTTGTGCATTGGACAGCCACTGGTTTCTTTTATGCTCCAAAAGCAAAAGGGGGATTAGGGCTACCGAGACTTGAACATATTATCAAACTTGGTACCGTAAAAAGCGCATTAAACAATAAGAATTCAGTCGATCCAGCGGTATCTAGCTTGATCAATGGAGAAAACGACAGCAAGCTAAAGAAAATCGCAAACTCTCTAAGGATCAATTGGCCGGCCACTTCCGAAGAGGTAGAAAAAGCTAGAAAGCGACTAAAGAGCGGACATATTAAACAATGGCAAGAGTTGAGAAGTCAGGGACATGGAGTAAATGACTTCTCAAAGAGTAAAACTGGCAACGTGTGGCTCGAGGACTATAATCTGTTCAAGCTCTCGAGATTCATCGATGGCGTAAGACTTAGGACAAACACCTTTGGGACACGGACTGTATTGGCACGGACTGACAAAAGAATTGATGTAACCTCAAGTGAGCGTCTCGACTTGGGCGCCTATGAAATCTTCCTCCACGAAAAAAAGCATAACAGTTCAATGCTAATATAAACTATAAGTACTAATTAATTGATTATTATTATTATTATCAATATTAATACAGATTATTACTACAGTTTAATAGCATAATTGTGAATGTCTCTAAAAATATAATATCCATATTACGTTGTTTTGACATTAAAATTTAGTATTCATCTTACATTGTATTTTGCGTGTTAAAGATATGTATAAAGCAATTGATTTTTATAACAGTTTACATAATGTACATATAATATTAAATACATTAATTAAACACAGATATATCAATTTTCTCTAAGTAAGTGCATATTTATCAAATTTATCCTGCATGCACTTTATATATGTCGGTGTCGAAGTGATTATTACTTCTCAAAAAAAAAAGAGGAAAAACTCTACATGATCTGTTTAGTCTTCTAATTTTTTTTTTGTGTAATAAATTAATTTGTATGGAAAAGAGAAAGGCGGCTGGCAAATGTACTTGAGAAGGCATTGACAAATTAATTTTCAGATATTTACGACAAGAGTTAGAAAATATTAAGAGACAATTTGTAAATTTGAGATAATTGTTTGTAGGGATGTAGAGTTTTAGGGAGGGTGTTGAAGTGGTTACCACTTCTAAGAAAACTCTACATCTGGTCTTTTTTAGTTTTCTCAAGCACTGAAGCCATCGACAGCGTGTAGACAAAAGACTGCGACGAAGTCAGGCCATAAACAGTAGACAGGCGACGTTGGCTTCGGGGTTTCTCAGTTATTAGCTAACACAGCTAGCGTGCGGATCTGGACCAGCTCAAATTGTATTTTTACTTATTACACTTCTATTTAAATATATTTTCTACCTTACAATTTATCCACGTGTTTTCTCTGTTTACACACCGAATAACCTCAACAGGTTATAGGCCCAGGGCTGTAAATTGCAAGGTAGCAACGTGAAGTGAATAAATTGTTAAAGTGTTGTGCTTAGTAAAATAAGGGATAGTGCTAAAATGGAATCAGCAAGTGCGAAGGTCGAGATGTTACGCGGCGAAGAAAATTGGCTCCAGTGGCGTTTTGTTATGCGTACACTTTTGGAGGAAGATGACGACCTGATCAACGTGTGTGAAGGGAATTTGTGTCATCCAGGTAACAGCGCGGAGAAAGAAATCGCTCGTGGAAGATTTTTGAAAGCAGATCGATTAGCGAGAAAATTAATCGTGACCTCAGTAGGAAAGAAACCGTTGGATCTTCTTTTATGTTGCACGACAGCACATGAAATGTGGAAAAAGCTGAATACAGTATATGACATGAAGTCGGATGAGAATTTAAATATGGTCCAGAAGCAGTTCTTCGATTTTAAATGGGAAGAATCTGAAAATGTCTCTTACAACCTATCAAAGTTGGAACTCATAGCGGCGAAGATGAAAGCCCTTGGGAGTGAAATTGGCGAGAAAATGCTGATAACACGCATTTTATCGGTGTTACCAAACAAATTCGATCATTTTCACAGTGCGTGGGATTCCGTGGAAGAAGAAAAGAAGACCTTAGACAGGCTTAGTACCAGGCTGATGACGGAAGAAATTAGATGGAAGAAAGACGACCAGGAAACATCGGTGGCACTGGTAACAAAAGGTAATAATTATAAAAGGGAACAGCAGAAGCAGTCAAGTAAACGTGAATACGAGAAACAAGGACCAAGTTGCTTTAACTGTGGAAAAGTTGGCCATCTAAAGAAGGATTGCTTTAGATGCTTTATATGCAAAAGGAAAGGCCACACCAGCAAAAACTGTTTTAAAAATAACGAAAGAAGCAACAATAAAGACAACCAGGAACCTAGAAACCAAAATCGGGATCACAGCGGAATTGGTCTATTAGGAAGTACCTCAGCGATACAAACGGCAAACGCTGATGTTTGGATAATCGACTCAGGAGCTACGGATCACATGACAGGACGACGCGAATGGTTCAGCGTTTTCGAAGAATTCGATAATACGGTGAAGATAGAGATCGGCGATGGTCCGTTCATGGATGCGTGCGGCAAAGGAAAAATCAGAGTAGAGACTTTTGTGGACGGCAAATGGGTAACATGTACAATGAACGATGTTCTATACGTACCAGGTATGAAAAGAAATCTGTTTTCGATTAGATCTGTCGCAAGCAGGGGCATAGATTTTTGTATTTCAAAGGAAGGGACCAATTGCATATTTTTACAAAATCAGAAAATAATAGCAAGAGGTTCTGTTATCGGAAATTTGTATAAAGTAGATATGCGAGTTATCATACCGTCAGTTTGTAATTTTAGCAATAGAGCGGAGTCAAACGCGGACACATTGCAGTTATGGCACGAACGGCTATGTCATCAGAACATCAGACATGTTAAAGAATTCTTAAAGAATTCAAATATGAAAGTTGTAGAGGATAATAACTTTTTCTGTGAAGGTTGCGCGTACGGGAAACAGCATAGATCGAGTTTTCACGAGAAAATCAGTCGGGCGACTAAACCTCGCGAAATTATTTATACGGATGTATGTGGACCTATGGAAGTCGAGTCATTAGGCAAGAAACTGTATTTTCTGACATTTAAAGATGATTTTTCAAAATTCACAAAGATTTACTTCTTACGACGTAAGTCAGAAGTAATTGAAAAACTAAAAACCTTTTGCCTAGAAGTTGAAAATCAATTTAAGGATAAAATTAAAGAAATTCATAGTGATGGAGGGAAAGAATTCCAAAATAAAGAAGTCAAAGAATTTTTAAGAAGTCAGGGAATTAGGCACACGATTAACGTCCCATACACTCCTGAACAGAATGGTGTCGCAGAAAGGGAAAATAGAACAATAGTAGAGGCAGGTCGGTCGATGCTATATTCGAAACCAAATCTACCGCTGTTCTTATGGGCCGAAGCCATGAACACAGCAGTACATGTCATAAATAAGACGGGGCCGACAAGACAAGATAAGAAAACACCATATGAACTGTGGTACGGGAAACCGCCGAATTTAGAAAAGTTTAGGGTTTTCGGTACTGAGTGCTTTGCTCACATACCTGCGGAGAAAAGGACAAAACTTGACAAAAAGGCTAACAAAGGATATTTGGTAGGCTATTTAGATGACGAACGAGGGTATCGAGTGTACGTGCCAACAGTAAAAAATGTAATATTAAGCCGTGACGTAATATTTAAGCCTGAACTAGAAAATGCGAAATTCGTAAAATTAAGTTTACCGAAAATTGTCGAGCGCGAAGATGTGAATGCGCAGAGCGATAGAGCATGTACGTATGAAAGTGCAGAGAGTGAACATGAAAAACAACCTCATGGAACTAGCGACAATGTGAGACAATTGAGAGATAGAGATAAGATCAAACGAACCGATTTTTATGGTAACCCAGTAACGTACGTGGCGGAAAAATTACCGGTGGATTTTAATGAAGCGATGAGATCCGAAAAGAAAGAGTTATGGGAAACAGCTATGAATGATGAAATGAAATCGCACCATGAAAATAAGACGTGGATACTTGTAGAAAAACCTAAAGATCAGAAGGTACTTAGCAATAGGTGGGTTTTAAAGCTAAATCCGGACAACTCGGAACGATACAAAGCGCGACTTGTAATAAAAGGGTGTTCACAGAAAGAAGGCATAGATTCTAAGGAAACATATAGTCCCGTTGCTCGGTTTGACACAATTAGATTAATGCTCCGTATTGCAGCCAAAAATAATTTACACCTCGGACAGTTCGACATTAAAACCGCATTCTTATACGGAAGTCTGAAAGAAGATATTTATATGAAACAACCTAAAGGTTATGATGATGGTACAAATCGGGTTTGTAAATTGCTAAAAAGCCTATATGGCTTAAAGCAGTCTCCAAGATGTTGGACGGAAAGTTTCACAAAATTTATCTCGAACTTAAAATTTTATCAGAGTAACGCAGATCCTTGTTTTTATATTTATACAAAAGACGACAAATTAATGTTGATGACCATATACGTAGACGATGGACTGGTAGCAGCTTCAGACGAATCTTTAATTGATAAATTCTTCGATGATTTAAATAAAGAATTCAAAATTACGAGTTCGAAAGAAGTAAAGAGTTTTCTTGAACTTGAAATTAATAGATTATTAATTAATAAATTTACAATTTATCCACGTGTTTTCTCTGTTTACACACCGAATAACCTCAACAGTCGGAAATGAAAGGACACCGGGACCTTCCTTTGGAATTCTTCGGAAAACCCCCAATATTTTGCCTCTATAACTTAACTGGATTATAATTGTTTGAGATTTGTGATAAGGAGCTTGGGCTCGAGGCGACAATCGGTTACCGAACGTAGCCGCGGTCACGGGATGAACTCTTTGTCTAACAAAGGTATGGAGTAATTCTATAGCTCTCCTTAAAAGAAATATTTGTGGCGGCACGCGACAGTAAACATTCCAACGGTTTCTGTCCCCTGGCTCGCCACACGCAGACCCTATTCTTCGAGTAAGATGATTGCCAGATGTCGATGCGTCTCCGCAGTACATGTTCAGCTAGCCTGAGGAGCCGCTATAAATCTTAGGATTTAGTTAACTAAAGTCCTTCAAACAAACAGTCTTTGTCCCAGCTACGGGAAGATAGGAGAGACCTATTTTTCAACGAACGGCGTCTCCAACTAGCAACATTCCCTCGAGGGCGGCTAGCATCTTTTTCTAACCACCAATATGGAAATTGACCAATTAGCAGCAACGTCAATTTCCCTTACTTTCTGAACGAAGGCTATCCTCGACGAATCCGATGATCTCGTGTCCTTAGACACACCCCATCATAGTTTTTCTCTGTGGCATCATCGGGACGGAAATTCATTCTTTCTTGCGATCTCATCGACGAAAAGAGTAACCCCATACGACCAGTGAATATTACGCGTTTTATTAACAAAGAGCCCGACTTAGATTTTGTGAGCCCGTACGTCTACTATCCCGTTGACCGCGGATTCGTTATTGCACTTAGGATCATTGTCATTAGTTTCTCGAGTATCTAATTACCACGGTTACTTGTCCGATTCTATAATAATCGCAGTTGCACTAGTCAATGTCTTCCCTATTGCACAACGACAATGTGTAATCCAAATGAAGATTCGTTTCACGCCCCTAACCCTAATTCTAATGTAAACCCGACATTTATAATGAAAAAATGTATATGTAATACAAAAAGAATGTAGAATATAGGTACTAATGTTTAATCTGATTTTCTGTAATTTTGACAGTTTTGTAATCTTTTATTTTTATATTTTTATATTTTCTATATCTTTGTGCTCTTTTATTTTTTATATAATTCTATATTCAAGTAACAGTATAAAAAGGATACGAAAAGTATGGAATGGCAATGCATGTAACGGTACGTGAATGTTACGCGTGCGCAAGATAACCAGGAGAGGTTGTATAGGAATCAAGAGGTCGTTGGACAAAGAGAACGTTTTTTAGCATTACGTTATGTTTAAGACATTCATATATTCTGCAGATATTAGTTCCTATCAGTATACCCACGTCGTTATTAACAAGATGTTTATGTATTTCCATTATCTTTGTTCTAAAAATCACTGTTATTTTGGGAATTTGTTAAAAAATCTCTTAATCCTTTCAGGAGATGTATCACTCTAAACTGAGATCTAAACTCAGATCACAGGTTTTTTTTTATTTTATAGATTAGATTCACAATTTGTCCAGTTTGGACATTTGGTAGAATTTTTTAGCTGTTAGATTATTATGTGGGTAGCTACCCCCAGTGGGATACCATCTTCGTGTTTGTTTGGTTGTGTCCTTTGTGAGGTCTGCTGGGTATTTCCCTTTCAGCCTTCTATCCATGTTTGAGGTGTTAATCGTTTCCGCAGCTAGCCAGTTTGGCTGTGTTCCTATTCTTTCTTTGTATTTTTCTGCGTGTCTGCTAATTTTCTCTTTGACCATTGGTATTCCCAGGTCCTTCCGTATGCCTTCGTTTCTAACGTACCATCGGGCGTTTACTATTGTTCTAAGAATTTTAGCTTGTACTGTCTCTATTTTGTTTATATGGTTCATTGCCGCTGCCCCCCATAGTGGTATTCCGTACGTCCAGATTGGTTTTATGATCGTTTTGTATATTTTTAATTTATTTTCTATGCTTAATTTGGATTTTCGACTTGTTAGCCAATGCATTTGTCTCCTTGTTGTCTGTATTTTGTCTATTATTGATTTAGTATGCTGTTTCCATGTGAGTTGTGTTTCTAGGTGGTCTAGTCCTAGGTATTTGACTTGCTTTGTTTGCGGTATGTGCGTGCCGTTCAGTAGGATGTTTGATGGTGTCTGTTTTCGCAGTGTGAGTGTAATATGGTTGCATTTATCGGGGTTTGCTTTTATTTGTTTATCTTGCAGCCACTTTTCTATTTTTGTGATATGTTCTTGTAGTAATTTGACTGCTGTTTCTGGGTTAGTGTGCCTGACTAGTACAGCTGTGTCGTCCGTGAGTGTCAGTATTTTGCTATTGGTAGTTGTTGGTATGTTTTGTGTATAGTATTGATCCTAAGACGCTTCCTCGCGGAACCTCTGCCTTGATGTCTTTAACTTCAGAGTATGTGTCCTTGATTTTTATTACGAAGGTTCTGCTGCTTAAGTAAGATTTTATTAATTGGTATATTTGCTCCGGAAATTGTTTCCTGATTGTTTGTAGTAGGCTTTCGTGGTTTATTTTGTCAAATGCTTTATCTATGTCCATAGAGAGGGCTGTACAGTATTGTTTGTTTTCTAATGCTAGTATTATTTCTTTAATGAGCCTGTGCATTTGCTCTATAGTGGAGTGTATGTTTCTGAATCGAAGTTGGTAATCTGGTATTAATTTTTCCTTCTATATTATTGGTTTTATGCGGTTGCATATTATTTCCTCTAGTATTTTGGAAAACACAGGAAGTAGTGATATTGGTCTGTAAGATGCAGTTTGGTGTAGTTCTTTGCCTGGTTTAGGTAACATTATGTCCTGTGCTAGTTTCCACAGTTTAGGAAAGTATTGGATTCTTAGTATTGCATTGAATATTATTGTCATTAGTGTTATCGGTTTTGGCGGAAGGTTTTTCAAGATTTTACCATTGATTAGGTCGATTCGTGGTGCTTTATTGTTTTTTGTTTTCTCGATTATGTTTCTAATTTCTTGTGCTGTTGTTTTAGGTATGGTATAGTGGTTGTCAGTTGAGGTACTAGTGGTAAACGCATCCTCGTCCGTATGACATTTGGGGTTGCTGTTGTTGATATTATGTGGTATAAATGTGTTTCAAAGGTGGTTGGAAAATTCTTCAGCTTGCTCTTCGTTGCTTCTTGCCCATGTGTTGTCTGCCGTCCTGATTGCTGGGACTAGTTTTATTTGTTTCTTTTTTTTCGTGGCTTTCCGTAGGGAGTAGTTGGAGTTCTCGTGAGCAGAGAGTGACTCTATGAATTTTGTGAATTCGTTATTGTTGTGCACTTTTATTTTGTTTTTTATTTCCTTTGCAAGTTTGTTTAGGTGTTTTTTGTTTTCTCGTGTTCTATGTTTTTGCCATTATGCTTTCGCTTTTCTTTTTTCTCTAATTTTTTCAAGTATGTCTGATGGAATTATTTTTGTTTGTCTGTTGGTTGGTTCAGGTATAGTGGTTGTCCATGATGCTTCTTGGATGGTTTCTGTCAATGGTGTTACTGCCTGTTCGACGTGTTCGGGTGTTTCCAATGGGATGCTGCAACTGGTTTTGCTCTCGATTATTTCTTTAAAAATTTGCCATTTGGTTGTTCTGTTGCATAGTGTCCTTGGATTGCTATAAAGTATTAATTTGTTTCTGTAAGCAATTGGGCTGCAATGAGGCTGGGTGTTATTTTTAGTTTATTTGCGTTTAGTCCCTTTGTAACTGCAAAATCGAGTAGGCCAGGTATTTTGCTCAGGTCTGTCGGCCAGTATGTCTTCCTGTGGATAATATATTGAGGTTGTTGTTAATGTATTTTTCCAGGGTTCTACCTCGAGGTGTGGTAATTCTTGATCCCCATAGCGTGTGGTTTGCATTGTAGTCTCCCGTTGCGATATACTTGTCATATCTACATACTATGATATACATACTAAGTGTTGAAAGTACTCTTCCCACGTTTGTGATGTCATTTTGTGTCGCGGTGGTACATATACTGCTGACAACTGTAAATGGTTGCTGCTAGTTTGTACAGTAACGGTGGTTGCTTGTATATATTCCTTACTAGCTTGGCTGTGTTAGTGGTGTTTAATGTCGTTTCTTATTATTACTGCGGTCCCTCCGTGTGATTTTCCTGAGGGATGCTTGGTATCATATATTGTGTAGTACGGTATTTTTATGTAACTTTTTATAGTGAAGTGTGTTTCCGATACGAGTAGTATGTCGATATTATTATTATACAGGAATGTTTTAGTTTCTAGGACAGTGTGTTGTTAAATGCTTCGTATCGTATCTTGTCATATTGTTTATTGCTCTTGTTTGGTGACCAATTTTTGCTAATTCGTCACTTAATTTTTTTTGTGTTAGTTTTTAAATGTAGTCCTCTTATAACTATTTCGTAGCTCCTTTCCGTTTCTTTTAATTCTTTTATCACTTTCCTATAATTTTCTGGGCTGTTTATTTGAATTTTTACTTGTTCTAATTTTGTTTGTTTTATTGTGTAGTTTTCCTTCCCAACTATATCGTTTAGTCGATCAATAAGCGGGTCTATTATCTGGGCGTCGACAAATATTGTTGGTGGTTTTGTAGTTTGCGTTGATTTAGTTGTGTTTTTGGTTGTTGGGTCGTCTATTTCTTCCGTAAGTGAGCTGAAGGAGTTTCTTAATGGTAATTCTGGCAGCCATCGCTGCTTTTCTGTATCTGAATTTCCTGTTATTTTTCGTTTCTTGTTATAACTTGCCACCTTCCAGCTTTCATCCTGTTGGATTAATTCGTTATTGGTAATATTCTCTTCATTGTTTGGTATTGTTTCCATATCAACTTCGTTTGTAGCTGAGCATTCCTGTTCTTAGTTTATTGGTTGGCTTGGTTTTGATATGTTTGTTGTTTTATTTATGTAGTATTGTTCGTCTTTGTTAATTATTTTTATCGGTGGGATGTGCTTTTTCATTTTAGTTTTGCTTGTAGTCTTCTTAGTAGAAGACACGAGTTTCCACCATTTAGCTATGGGCGTTGCCGTTCGTAACTTTCTCTTCCCCACTTGCCGCACTTTTTCTGAAGCACTGTTTTACACGTCCGTTTAGCTCGGTTGCTCTGGCAGAACTCGATTTACAACATTGAGAACATTTATATCGAAAATTCTTTCTCGCATGAAGCTTCTGTATTAATACAAAAGGCACGAATTAAGATATATGATAATTCACAAGTATTAGAGCACTTGCTGATCTTATAGATTTTATAGAAAATGTGATACATGATTGACCAAGATTATTAAGAAAATGAAGTTTACATCCGTATGAGATTAACGATCCGAAATACACACTTTGTGAAAATTCGTGACAGTTGGAGGAAAAGTAATGAATCAACGATTATGTGACAGCAATTAAAATCCGTCGATCTAAGGTCTTTATTAAATTAAATAGTTCAAAATCGTTTACATATTAGGTGATCCCATAAGTTTTTGTGTATATATTTCATGTGTCGATTTCTAAACATACGGCGATAAGGGACCAATGCACTTGAGCTTAGCTAATCGAGAACAGGCTAGAGTAGATCTTCGTGGGCATAAGATCGTAATATAGTGAACACAGTGACTTCTAACAGTAAAAAATCACGAGTGAAATACGTATCCATTTTCGACATCTCATGTTATATGAATTTCGGAAAGAAAGTTCGGTAACAATTGCCAGGAAAAACATATGTGCTGTTTACGGAGAAAATACGCTTTCATCTCGCACCTGTAGGAAGTGGTTCCAACGTTTTAGAGCTGGGAATTTCTGTTTAGAAGAGGAGGTACGCTCCGGGCGTCCTCCTCAGACAGACGGAGATAAAATTCGGGATCTTGTTGAAAAATCACCAAGTTTGACAGTTCAAGAGATGTCAAATGTCCTGAAAATACCTAAGACAACGATTCATAGGTGTTTAAAAAAATGGGGATGATGTCAAAGTTGAACGTTTGGGTGCCCCATGAACTTACGGAACGGAACCGTCTTGAACGAACGACAGCGTGTATGTCATTAATTGCGCGTAATAAACGTGAACCATTCCTTAAACGCCCCTGGTAACTGGTGATGAAAAGTGGATACTTTTCGAAAACCCTGAACGGAAACGTAGCTGATCCCAACGAAATCAGCCACCTGAACGCTGTGCAAAACCAGGGTTACATCCACGTAAAGTTCTTTTGTGTGTATAGTGGGATTATAAAGGAATACTCTATTTTGAACTTTTATCTAGTGGTGATACCATTAATTCAGACAAATATTGCGCTCAGTTGGAAAAATTAAGGGAAGCACTAGCTGAAAAACGGCCAGGTTTAGTGAATAGGAACAACGTTATCTTCCATCACGACAATGCTAAACCGCATGTCGCGAAAAGTGTTACAAAAAAATTGTCTGAATTTAATTGAAAAATTTTACCACATCCCCCATATTCCCCAGACATTGCCTCATCTGATTACCACCTGTTCAGAGCATTACAACACTTTTTAGTAGCTAAAAAATTTGAAAATATTGACACTCTCAAAAATAGCATAGAAAATAATTTTAAAGAAAAACAAGAGAACTTTTATCGAGACGGAACCTACCAGAAAAATGGGAAGAAGTTGTACAACGAGAGGGGGATTACATTTTTTCATGAAACTGAAAGGTCTGTAAACGATCTTAACATATATAACCTCTCGAAAAACGGCACGAACTTATGGGATGACCTAATAATTAAACAACTATAAATATATCAAAAGATTATAATAAAAGAATGTAATAGAATATCTAATGTCCGTACTTGTAAATACAACGAAAAACGTAACGTGTAGATTGCAGATGTTTATGAATGTAAAATTTGCGAAAAGCATATGAAAGTTATACACATAAAATATACAAATATTGATATATGCACGAAAACTATGCGTATATGCACAAAGATATGTACAATTTATGAGTAATATGTCTAATATTGATTTATTAACGTTATGTGAATTGATACAAAAGGATATTTAACAATTTCGTTTTAAATAAAAATCTATTTATGACGACGCGCCAAAATTCGCATTACGATAAATTACGATAAATTATAAATTGCTTTTCCGTATCTGCAGCACTCGAATTGTACAAGTAATGTGTGCGTTTGAGGGCCCGACCTTTTGGTCGACCGCGCCATACCTGCAGTAAAAACGCATACTGGCTTCGCATTTAGATGTTCGCGTTCGACTTGGGAATGGCGCGCATAGATGGTCGGCGCGCGACTTGCCCTCTCCTTGCGGATCATTGGACAAGTTAAACCTACCCTTTCGGGCGGCAGCTCGCTTAGCTGGCGCCACGCGATACCTGCCACCATATAGCTCGGTCCCAGCAGGTTGGCTCTCCAGCCGATTATTCCTGCTCGGCAACCATTTTGTAGGCTTACCGCTTGCACCGACGGTCACAGGTTTCCTCTCCAGCTCGCACGCTTCGTGCTTTTTTCTGCGCCCCGGTTCTTCGTTACTGTTGTTTTCTTGGTTCTATCTTGTTTATTGTTCTATCTTCGATCCAGTGTTCTGTTTGTTGTATCCGTTTATTTCTTCGTTGCGATTCTTTGTTTGGTTGTTGTTGTTGTCTCTATAAACTTGAAATATAAATGCAATTTCCTTTTAAATACAGTAACGAGGTTTATTCAATTTCGATAACATTGTATTAGTAAGATATCGAAGCTAGCAACTTTTCGTTGAAGTTTATTTTATATTTCTTAAATTATTCGGGTAAAGATAACTCCACACTGACGGCCTATTGTCCACAGACAGATGTCGTAGTAATCGGCGGACAATGTCTGTCAGTGAAACTTAAGGCGCGTACGGGCAGACTACAGGCGTCTGTAGACATTGCCTGCCGACAACACATGCCAAAACATGTATATAAACTGCCTGCAAGCAACGTCGCTTGTCCACTAGAAGTTTGCCGGGTATCACTGCGTATCGATGAGTCGAAGATGCCTTGGAGATGCAACACACGGATCGTTTAAATCTACCTGTAATCCAATCAAGCTAGCCTAAAAAAAAGACAAATTCAACATTAAATTGTATCGGACATTTTGCTACAACGCTCAACTGATAGAAATCATGCTCAGGAACAAATATATGTCTTTGCTAACTTTCTAAATATATGTAGACGACGTTTTAAATTGCTAGTAGTTGAAACAAACAATATGATATATTTTTGAGTGATCTATAAGGATTTACAGGCCCACTGGGAAATCTTATTAGTGTTCTCTTGCACTATGTATTAAAGCGCATCAACACCGATAGAAGCACTGTACACGCGATATCGTCGCAGTGTCTCCTGAAAATCGGCGATAAGTCGCTCGAAACTTTACTGGAAACATTTCTCCATGTTCTACTGACAATCACATAGCATGTGTCATTGCTGGAATTTGATAAATTTGGTTGAGAACACGAAAGAATTTTCCGTTTACAGTAAAGCAAGGGACTATCGAGTTGGAACAATTCGTGTTTGAAAATAGCGTTCTATGCTAAAATAGCGGTGGAAATTATACTACATGTAAAAGTGAGTCATAAAAACAAATACAATTTTCTTATTTTCTATCTTTTTTACTTTTATCGCAAGTTTGATTTCTATACATATAACTGTTTTCAATTTAAGGAGGAACTTATTTTCTTAAGGGCTTTTCATACAAATTTGAAAAATAACTGTTGTTTTTGATCCCTTATCTCTATCTTTATCCTTCTATTTTTGTGAGACTGTATCGGTTATTTATTCTTAATATTTACAATCCGAAGTCTAATTTATGTGCCGTATTAATTTTCTGTGAATAATTTAGAGATATGTAAAATCTTGCTATATATATATATATATATATATATACTGTTTGGTACCTATTAGAAGTGCGTTCGATCTAATGTGGAAAATTCTTAATTTTAATAAAATAGTTTCAAATTGCTAAGGCTGGGGCAAACTAAGAAGTTTCTGGAATATACAGGGTAGTAAGTCGCTTCGCAGATATGTGTACATCGGGACAATATGTTACATATGTAATCCCTTACACAGTTTCATATTATCTTGTAAAATAATCATTCTTCTTTTAATATCAGTTGGTTTTTGTATTTTTATTTCATTTATCTCATAGATTATAATTCCTTTAGGAAATTTTTGCAAAAATTTTCGCTGGAAATTTTCAGAAAACCTTATTCCTGAACAAAATTTGTTTTGTACTACGAACTGTCGCATTTAAATAAGAAAAATTCTATTTATTTAATTTTGTTATTAAGCTTGTTCATATCTAACTTCAAATTATCTGTAGCTTGTTTATAATTAATTAAGTTTGAAATGTTTGTTTGTTAGTTATTACAAAAGGGTCATAGCTAAGTTTTTGAGTTGTGCTCAGGTTATTATAACTTCAGTTATTATGCTCTGAGCGTCATGTTGTTTCTTAATAAAATTCTTTAGTCTCAATAATCAATTTTCTCTGTTCGTAAAGATGGTGGTTGTTTATTTTAAGAATTTTGTTCTTAATTCCAAATATTGCGGACATTCTTTTATTATGTATTAGTTGGTATCCAATCTTCTTGGATAGGACGTATTGCATATTCCATTTTTATTTCTTTTATATTTTATCCTGTTTCCTAGACTCACTGCACAATCACGTTTGTCTCTCTGCTAATCTAACTTGTACTATTATTCTTTTAGTTATTAACAATAATTTCATATCTAAGCAACTCACTTCAATTATGTTTTCTGAGACGTTAGTATATTTATATACTTCACCGTTGATAATCCTGTAGATTATTCTATTCTCTCCGTTTATTACGCCCCAAGGCTTACTATAGGCCGTGTTCCTAACCGTCGCAAACAGATCGTCTTACATGACCGTCGAGATATACACAAAGTAGCGATAAACGCATAGTTGTCGTCAAGCAGCGAGTTCCAGGAACATCTATTCGCCTTCGGTGCGTTATTTTATCCGCATAAAGAAAGAAGCTGGTATACGTGATCATAGGCGCGAACGGTGGCGTGATCCGAGCGTAGTGGGGGTCGTCTTCCAGAAAAGACAACGAAAAGGAATCGAAGAGTAATCGGTCCCTTCTGAAGAGTCAAACGTTATAAATTGCTTAGTCTAACGAATTCATTGAGAGATATCGCAAAGTCGGGTCGAATTCCTATAACATATCAACTGTATTTATCGCTAAATAATTTGTGACGTGTTTATTATTACATTCATTATTTTTAAATATACAAGCTATATTAACCTGTTAATACAGTGTTAAATTCATTGAACCACCCCTATTATCGTAACAGAAATCAGGGGATCGATCAGTTCGTGGCGTCGGTTATCTAATTGCAACGGGAATTTACTACTCCCGTTGACGTGCTTTCTCGCGATCGCGTCTCTCCGCGAATGCTCGAATAAACACGGATTGCTTTTTAACTAAACATATTCATACCCTGTTTTCTCAAAATCGAAAGCTTAAAACATCCGTTCTTACTGATGTTATTACAATTACATTTATATCGCGTTATTTCAATTATCTAATATATTTTTTACTTTTTTCATGTAAAGTCATCATTTTACCAATTGTACCATAATTATTAGGAAGCTCTGTTAGAATTTAATCTTGGAATTAAGATTAATAATCTGTGGAAGACACAATGTTTGTGTTGAAACAATATAATGTGATATTTATTAAACAATTATTACAGGAATTATAAGTGTGTGTGTTCTGGAATGTAGACAGTTGGCTAGTTATTCACAGACTGACTGGCTTAGTGACCCATGGCCCTTGAAAAGGTTTTGAACCCCACTCTCTATGCAGTAATGAGTGTGACCTGTGTGGGTGTCTGTGTGGCGTCACATTTGGCACAGAACCTTCTAGTAGCTTCTCGACGTGCCCATCGGGAATGTTCCATCCATATTCCTACGCTTCTTCCGCCGAATTTTCGAAAGAGCATGCACGTGCTAGCCGCCGTGGTACATCTCACGAACGCACGCTAATGAGGATATCGCTGAACAACGAAGGAAAGAATCCGTTCGATCAATCACCTCATCTGTATGCGATTAATATCGTTGTATTCCAACAAACTCTGAACAATAACTTAAACACGAAACTGTAATTTGTGTCTTTGTAATTTGCAACGTTGTTAAAATTTTGTATCTCCCTTTGCAAATGCAAATAATTTAATTGAAAAAATACATGGTTTTTAAATCGTTTCTCTTATATTCGTAATAATAATTTCATTCTACAGTGAATGCATTTATTATTCAACGACGTGATTTTCGGTTGTTTATTGGAAAGTTATAATGCTGCTGATCTATAGAATTAGTACTGACTGTTATAGTAATATGCACAGCGAGTCATTTGTAATAAATTGTAATTACTTGTACTGTATATCGATTGTAATTACTTGTAAACCACTCAATTCATAAATGCATACATATGTGGCGGCACTCGACAGCACAAATACGACAACTCGACACTAACTAATACCAGACAACGGCAGCGCAGTGGTTAGCGCCTCAAGTTACGAACGTTCGGGATCTGGGTTCTTAAATCCCGGCGACCGTAGTCCGATTTTTCTTCCACGATTCTTAAATGAAAAGAAAATACAGCAGTACCCTAGCAGCAACATCTACAGCCAGCAGCTACAATTATCATTTGTGTCTTTGTTCTCTCCTAAAGGCCGTCCAAGGGACTTGAGAATGCAAAGAAGAAGTGCTGCAAGAACATAACAAATATATTTACAAACCAAAACCAATTCATTACGACGCTCATCCTTCAATTACATCCTCCGTCGCGAAAATCCTCCGCTTCCTTTCTGTCAATCCATCTTGCCCATATGTGGTTCCATAGCTGCTGAATCGTATATAGACAAACAACAACTTGAGTAAGCAAGGGGGATGGATGTAGAGC